>NC_088868.1:22245861-22545861 GCF_032884065.1 Artemia franciscana | reverse complement strand
ACACTTATCTGATTTTGTCGTTATATTGACAATGCTTAGGGAAATTTGGTCATAACTATTTCTTGCATACTGTATACCAATAAAAGATGTTCAGAAGAATAATTCAAAAGACGATATCGTAAACAAAATTTGCAATAAAACGAAGAAAGAAAGTCTTTTACTGTCTGTAAGATTTTATTTAAGCCCTTAATTGCGTGTCTTGTTATCTTGAACACACTTCCTTAGTCAGCTCGTTGGTTTCACGCTTTTGAGGCTTAACAAAAGTAGCAAATTCTCTGTACTTCCATATTTTTTGTCTTTCTTTTACTTTTCTCCCTTTCATACCTATCTTTTAGATGGTCTGGCTTATTCCCCTAGAAAATACCTCTCCGCGGAAAATTCCCCCTTGAAAATCCCCCAACATGTAAAACTGAGCAGCTACAATGGAAGTATGACAAATAAAGGAAATTAAAATAATATACCTATATTCCAAATGTAGGAAGAATATGTGGCGTAGAATATGCTGCAGTATTTATTTTTACATTTGTTTTTTCGTGTTTCTGCAAAACTTTTTTCCCTGATTAGTTTGAAACTTAAAGCCGTAAGTCATTTTGGTCAAAGGGACTAATGTACATAAAATTGTTCGAAGAATTTGTCCCTTTGAAATTGGTTCCTCCTCTAACAAAGAGGGACCCAAAAACGACCGAATTTTTTGACTGCCCTTGGGAGGGAGCTAATTCGGTTGGAAGCCCCTATGTTAACCTTTTTTACCCTACTATGATAACTTAACTCCCAGAAACATGGAAAAAAGAACTGAAATAAAGTGAAAATGCAAAAATGAATACTATAAGACACCAGGAGTCAACCACTTCTTTTGGCTCCGAGTCAAAATCAACCACAATATGAATATTAAAGGACCTGGGGTGTGTGATATTTTCATTTTAAAGCAGTTTTTTAGTGAATAATAAAAAAGGTAGCATTATGAAAAGTATTCCACTCTGCTTTTAAACTTTATTTGTTATTATGAAACTAAATAAATTCCTAAGGCTCATTTTGCGGTAATCTGCAGGCCATAGGCTGCCAACCCCTGTTCTCCACCACATATTTTGCCTATATTAGGAATGTAGGTAAAAATATTCCATTTTATTTTGTGAATTGTTTGTATTTGTCATACTTTCTCTGTAGCCGCTCAATTTTATGTAAGGTGGGAATTTTCCACGGGGGGGGGATAGGCCTTGTACAATTTTGTGTTTGTATAATGTCGAGTATCTATGAAGAGCTAGTAGTTGGGCATGTTTTATTCTCTGTTACACATGGTCACTTAGCCTTGATCATGGCGTAATTGCTTTGTTTTGTAATTTTTTCTCAGATAAGTTGATTGATTGACCAATATAAAAAAGAACTTTTATTACCGCTTGTCCTATATCATTTTGGACTTGAACAAAGAATTCATCTCTAATCTTCATTGCACTGCCATTTGTTAACTATCCTTTATTCATGTGACAAAATTTATAAATGTCATTTTTAAACACCTCGTGGAGCGCTATTTTTCAAACTAATAGCAAGGTTTCAATGCGATGGATCTAGCAATTAATAACTAAACTAGTAACATAATGCTTGCACCTCTTATTTTTGCTGAAATACCAACAGAAAACCTCATGTTCATCCTTATGCGCTAGGAGTCAGTAGTTTCTTAGTTGATTATCATTTGGAATTCTATATCCCATTTTGATTAAGCATATTCTTTCCCTGTTGGCTGTCTCTTTGATCATTTTAGATTCTTTACTTTTCTTTTTTGTATTGTTTGTTTATTACTTTTTTGACGACTTTTATAATTTATTTTTCTTGGCCCCTTCAAGCTAGCCTTTGGGGTCTTGACTTTTTTTTTCCTGTTTTTATGTTCACTCAGTGTTTTGTAGTCTTGTCGCAGTGAATAAATTACTGATTGATTGATCGGGCTCACTTAAACAGTAAATGTAGCTGATAACCATAATATACCCGAAATACTATTCAAAAATTTACCAGTGATTTATTTATGCTTTTTCATAATTACTTGTTGGGTTTAATTCACATACAGACCGCTGTTGATGGACTAAAAACTACTGCTCTAAGCGGTTTTTAGTTTATGGATATCTCTTGTAGTGTAGAATATGTATTTCTTGGGTAATACCTTAAAGCTGCTCCATTGTATTTCTGTTTTGTTTTCCTCTTAACATTTCTATTTTTTATAGGTCTGTACCAAGCCCTTCTTTACGCAAAACAGAAGAAATTACCAGGGACAAGGTCAGATTTTTATTTAATTTTGTAATAAAGAGCTTTTTTGACACTTTTGGAGGGAACGGGGGGGGGGGTTAACAATCTTCTCGAAAAATATTGAGTAAGACATTAATCACAAAAAGGTGCCTGGAGAGGAAATGTAATGTTGTTTCCGTAATTAAGAAATCCTAGTAGTATACTCTAAACAAAACGAAAATAAAATAAATCAATAGCTCCGGAATTCTTGTCCGAAATCTATGTGCTGCTTTTGCTTTTATTTCCAAGCGACTAGAATAATTAAGAAAAAACAAGGGGGTGAGGTTCTTTGTCCTTCATGGCTGGATAAAGGAAAGCATAGAATTCTAGAATGTAAAGTCTTTGATCACAAGAAATTCAGATGGCAAAATCTGCGTTATCTAAGGTGGTGGTCACAACCTACGGCTCGTGACGGCAAGCTGCTCTTTCGCGTTAAAATGTAGCTTTTTAGCAACTCTTGGTTTTTCTCATTATGCATGTTCCACTACCAAGGCCGTATCAAGGAGGAGGGGGTACCAGGTTTGACCCTTCCCTCCCCCTTAAGTTTTTGTCCGACTCGTAAAAAAGTAACACAAATACACATAAAGAGCTTTTTGGTGCCTTTTATAAAGTTTTGTTTTATAAATTTAGTTTTTTGTTGTTTTTTTTACGTAGAAATGTGTGTAAAATTTGGAAATGTGCTTTACAAAAGGTTTTGAGCTGTTGAATGCTTAAGTTAACAATCTAATCCAAAATAGTTCTTACAAAATTCAAGAAAGTTCTTGCAAAACCTTACGGTTGATGACGATGGAAGCTAATTAAATAAAACTTCGAAAGAAATTAGGAAGTTTTGATAATGTCAAGTACTATTTAATAGTAACTTAACTAGAATATGCTACTACTACTACCAACAACTCGCCGCAACACCAAGCTGCTTGAGGCCAACACAGCTACGCAGGCTCCTCATCCATCCCAATCT
The DNA here is from genome assembly GCF_032884065.1 of Artemia franciscana. Classification (NCBI taxonomy): domain Eukaryota; kingdom Metazoa; phylum Arthropoda; class Branchiopoda; order Anostraca; family Artemiidae; genus Artemia; species Artemia franciscana. Next base: position 22,542,632 of record NC_088868.1, on the reverse strand, counting down.
ATTCAAAGCCTCTCTCTTTACACCCTCCCAAGAAGTGCTATTTCCCTTGAATCTTCTTTTATGATATACTCCCACCCCAACCGCGGACGACCTGCCTTCCGCTTAGCCCTAGACGGTTGACCAAAAAGGACAATCTTCGACAACCTGTCATCCTTCATCCGCAGAACGTGCCCTAGCCATCTCAACCTTTCTCTCCTTATAGCCCTAGAGAGCGGGATTCTACCACACTTTTCATATAGCCTACTGTTTGAAATACGGTAAATCAGCTCGGTACCCAGAATAATCTGTAGGCAATTTCTCTGGGAAACATCTGTCAAGTCTTTATCCGCTTTTCTGGACGTCCATGCTTCAGAACCATATTTGACCACTGTCGTCACTATAGCTTCCAATATTCTAATCTTGGTTTGAGGACTTATCTTCCTATTTTTCCACACTTTTTTTTAACTATGATAAAACTCCCTGAGCCTTGACTATTCTACTTTTAATATCTTCACTGCTTCCACTGTCTTTACTAATAATATTACCGAGGTAACTGAAGCTGTCCACCTGATCAATCTTTTCGTTACCCTACTTCACCTTTTCTTCTTCACTTATTCCAAGCCTTAGCGATTTAGTCTGCTTAACATCAATTTTCAAACCTACTTTATAACCTTGCACTCTAAAAAATTGAATTTTGATACCAATAGCTACATCAAAAGAATCGCATTTTAATGCTGATGTTAGATATATAAGTTTCATCAAGTTTAGTCTCACCCATCAAAAGTTACGAGCCTGAAAAAATTTGCCTTATTTTAGAAAATAGGGGGAAACACCCCCTTAAAGTCATACAATCTTAACGAAAGTCACACCATCAGATTCAGTGTATCATTGAACCTTGAAGTTTCAAGCTCCTATCTACAAAAATGTGGAATTTTGTTGTTTTTTTTTTTTGCCAGAAGGCAGATCACGTATGCGTGTTTATTTGTTTGTTTGTCTGTTGTTGTTTTTTTTTTTTTTTTTTTTTTTTTTTTTTTCTATGGGTGATCGTATCGACCAAGTGGTCCTAGAATGTTGCAAAAGGGCTCATTCTAACGGAAATGAAAAGTTCTAGTGCCCTTTTTAAGCGACCAAAAAATTGGAGGGCACCTTGGCCCCCTCCCACGCTAATTATTTTCCCAAAGTCAACGGATCAAAATTCTGAGATAGCCATTTTATTCAATGTAGTCAAAAAACCTTATAACTATGTCTTCGGGGACGACTTACTTCCCCACAGTCCCCATGGGAGGGGCTACAAGTTACAAACTTTGACCAGTGCTTACATATAGCAATGGTTACTGGGAAGTGTACAGACGTTATCAGGGGGATTTTTTGGTTGGGGTGAGGGGTTGAGAAGAAGGGTATATGTTGGGGGAACTTTCTGTCGAGGAATATGTCATGGGGGAAGCAAATTTCCATGAAGGGAGCGCAGGATTTTCTAGCATTATTAAAAAAAACAATGAAAAAATAAATATGGAAAAGTTTTTTCAACTGGAAGTAAGGAGCAGCATTAAAACTTAAAACGAACAGAAATTACTAGGCATATGAGGGGCTCACCTCCTCCTAATACCTCGCTCTTCACGCTAAAGTATTTTTAATAATTTCAACTATTTATTCTACGGCTTTTGTGAGTCGGTCATTCTTAATGAATTGGGACAAAATTTAAGTTTTAGTGTAAAGAGCGAGGTACTGACAAGGGGGTGAAATCCCTCATATATGTAATAAAAACATGAGAATACAAAAGTTCGTTACGTAGGCTAATTTATAAATTATGTATATCTTTTACTAATAAAAACATTCGTAAAAAATTAAAAGTTCTAGTTGCCTTTTTAGGTAACGAAAAAATCGGAGGGCAATTAGGCTTCCTCCCCCACTCCTTTTTTCTCAAAATCATTCGATCAAAACTATGAGAAAGCCATTTAGCCAAAAAAATAAATATACAAATTTCATTTTAATTATTCCTCTGCGGAGAGCCAAAATCAAAACATGCATTGATTCAAAAACGTTCAGAAATTAAATAAAAAAAAGTTTTTTTAACTGAAAGTAAGGAGCGACATTAAAACTTAAAACGAACAGAAATTACTTCGTATATGAGAGGGGCTGCTTCCTCATCAACGCCCCGCTCTTTACGCTAAAATTTTTTACTGTTTTAAAAAGAAGAGTTGAGAGAAAGAGTCATACTTTAGCGTAAAGAGCGGAGTGTTGATGAGGAAGCAGCCCCTTTCATATACAAAATAATTTCTGTTCGTTTTAAGTTTTAATGTCGCTCCTTACTTTCAGTTAAAAAAAACTTGTTATTTTTATTTAATAATTCAAAAAATATAAACTTTTTCAAACAGTTTGTGGTAACGAACTGTTTTGAAAGGAGCAACCCGGCTCAATAGTAACCGAAACTGTAAAAAAACGGGATTTTGATATCAATAGTTTTTTTATTGTTGCAAGAAGTAGAACTGTTACAAAGAGTCAAACTTTAACGTAAAGAGCGGGACGTTGAGGAGGGGACAGCTTCTTTCATATACGGAATAATTTCTGTTCGTTTTAAGTTTTAATGTCAATCTTTACTTTCAGTTGAAAAAAATTGTTTTTTTATTTAATTTTATAAAAAAGACGCCATTGTTTCCTTACTGTAAAAGATTTCGCTTGTCTTCTCCCTATAAATTTACGCGAGAGTTCCCCGTGCTGTAGGTAATCGAATTAGAAGGCTACAGTTCTCACTATTTTGTTCTGTAAATTTTCCGTTTTGCTCTAACCGACATATGAGCAAGGAGTCTCATAATTTTTTTTTTTTTTTTACGCTACAGGTAATGTGATCCCTGCCCGATCCAAAGTTCAGACGAGACTAATTATTCATAAACTTTAAATTCGGAATAAATTAGGGGGCTGAATGTAGAATGTCACAAGAAACAAAAATATGCTTACTTGCGGGACTGTATCCAGAATTTTGTTCGGGGGAAGATAGGTGGGTGGGAGAGTATGTCAAAAGAACTTTTTGGGGGAGGGGGTAATGTTTTACCCCTATTTTAAGTCCAATTTACGAGTTATAGAAGTATTTTTTAGTTGTTTAGGAGAAACAGTTTTTCCCCTGTATTTTGCGACCAATTTAAGAGTCTAAGAAGTGCTTTAGGGGGGGGGGATAGGTTCAAAATCGGTAACACCCACCCCTGGATGTGTCCCTGTTCGATTGGCTATATATTTATACTCTTTAATTGTGGGCATGTTCAATCTTGACGTACGACAATTCTTTTTGATTTTATGGGGGTCAACAATTACAAAACAAAGGAAGAAAAAGAATGAGCATCTTAGAACTAGATAGCCGTTTCTGACTGAGCATTCTATTTTGTTTGCTCAGATATAAATCATAAAAGTAATATAACTTGAAAGCAAGAAGAAAACGAAGCAACATTTTAAAAGAAATTACTGTCAGTAACAACATTTAGCAGCACACCTTCAAAAGAGAGACACCCCTCCTCCATCCTCTTATATTTCAGTTATAAAGCATAAAAGTAATGTAACTTAAAAGAAAGAAGAAAAAATAAGTATAAATTTAAAAGAAATTACCTTAACGTGCAGCAACGTGCCTGCAATATTAGGAACTCCTCCCTTCTCCGAGGTTAGCCATCCGCATCCTGTCCAACGGTTTGGATGGCCAGTAGTTAAAATGGGGAAAAAAATGGTCAAGTTCCCTTTGGATCTTGCGACCTTTCGGAACAATAACAAATATATACACGCTTTTCATGTCAGATCATCTCAACCATGGAGCTATAGGCTACTGTTGCTTGGCCTACTTAATCACGCTCCCGTTGTCAATACAACTTCCTTTGATGGCAATTATCTATTTTTCGGATGTAATTCAAAAATTGAACTCGTGGTATTTTAACATATGTGAAAATCTTCTAACGAATTATATCAGGAGCCTACTTTAGCCACACTGTGAAGCTCTGCTAATCGTGAATGAGAAAAAAGCGCCTCTGCTATCCTCGCAATCATCTCAGAAATAAACTCCTTTAGTGCTTCACTTGCGTGTTAGTGACGTCAAATGTGAAATGAAATGAATGAAGTGTAGTTGGTTGTTTTTATTATTTGGTCAGTTTTGGTTTGGTTTTGGTGTTGTTAAGGTTTTGTTTGGATGGTTGTATTGTGTTGAAGATATGAACGAAAATAATGCCATACATTTAAGGATATTAGATGAAACTTATGACGTTTCTTGGTCAAATATTTTCTTTTATGGTATGTTAAACGCTTATATTTATTTCTGCACGGTGTTAATTTAGAGAAATATAGGAGAGGGACAAAACAAAATTTTAAAGTCTAGGTTGACAATGTTTTGTTGTTTTGTTTTTTTTTTTTCAATGAAAACGCAAAAGAAAAAAAAGAAAATGCCAAAAAAACCAAAGAAAAAAATGCAACGGAAAATCCCCCAAAAATCTCGAAATCTAGGGGAGAGGCAATGCTTCATTTACTGATGAGAGTGGGCATTGGCAGATCCAGAGTGTTATCTGGAATGACTTTTTTTGCTCGATAAATTCGTATAGATGTAGATTGTGTGGTTAAAATGCAGCCTAGACAAGTGGGGGCACTGGCGGAGGGGCCGGGGGGCCACGGGCCATCTCCAATAATTTTTTGGCGCCCTCTTATCCTGTTTTTTCTTCTTTTTTACTCCTTTTTTGGAATAAGTTTGTCAATTCGGTCAATAATTGGCACCTGGGCCCCTCAAGATTTTGCTCATTAGCACCCTTGTCACATTGGGCCTCCCCCAATATTTTGCTCTAGATTCATCCCTGAGTAGGGGGGCTCTCCCCCTGGATCCACCGTTAGTGATTTATGGGTAGACCAAGTAGCGAAAAAGGCCAAACTAGAGAACATGTATTGAACGGTGTAAAATTGAATATCTCGAAAATAAGGAGATTTTGAAAGTTTAGGAGAGAAGTGCCTTCTTGGGATGGGTAAGTCATGTGGAAGAATTGAGTTTTGAACCGAATAACAAACCGAAAAGGTGGTAGACAGGTCCCCATAGATGTATGCGAATTTTGCTAATTGTCTAGCTACGGAGTGGTGAGCTTTGTAATTGTTACGAGTAAAAGCCTGAACAATCATGGCAGCTCCATTAAAACAAGCGTGAATACTTACGTATATTATTCCTAATAGTGTATGAGTTTACTCTACCACCCCCTTGAAGCGATACTATATATGCTTCCGATATATTTTGCGGGACTCTTCTTGTTATTTTATGGGAAACAGATTTAGTGGTTGGCACCTCCAGAAGGAAAAACTACAAAATTTTTAAAACCACTTTAGAAAATTCTAAAAAAAATAGCATTCCTAGAAGGCCCATCACTTTACCCCCTCTCCCCTAATGTGCAAATATGTAGCCCAAATCACATTATTAAATTTTCTTCGATAGTTGCCATTGCCCTTGCTTGTTTGGCGTTAAATAAATTTGAAGATAAGAAATCGCCTATGGAAAATTGATTGAGTATGATTAATTCAGGCTATTTATTTGCACGTTGGGAAGAGGGGGCCGGTAAAGTAAATTGATAAGTTTTTTTGGAATGATCTAAGACCTTATTTTAGAAATCTTAAAAATAGTTTTCAGAATTTTATAATGTTTTCTTCTGGAGTGTTTCCTTCCAACTACTAAAATAGTAGCTGTTACGGCCAATTGTTGGGAAGAAAAAGAATAGAAATAAGGAAGTATTTGTATTTGATAGGGTTTCCTTCAAATGTGTCCCTCTGTTTAACAAATACTGTGAACCTTCTTATATCTATGTCGACTTTGGGAATAGAAATAATGATTATACCGATGGTGTCCATTTAGTTCGTCGAATGAGAGAAAGGTCTAAACAGTTGCTTTGAGCTTCTGTCAGCACCCCTTAATCGTATGGGTCTTTAAAAACTTTTAAATCTGAATTTTATTTCTAACATTCAAGTTGGATTGTCCTCTTTCCGTTGATTTGATTGTATATTAATCAAAAAACGAGATTAAGTGGCCAGGAATCTCATTTGCGATATTCCCTTTTCAAATGTTAATGATTGCATTAGTAATGTCCGAGTGCATATGGTAGGGTTTCTCCTAATCGCTGTCTATTTTACCATAGGGTGCTAGGATACCTCTAGGCTGCTTCTTGCGTTCTTTCCGTTCTTATGGCACTTGGTATTGACCAATTGACATATAGCAATCGCAAATTCTGTCGGTCTGTCTGTTTGTCGGTCCCGGTTTTGCTACTTTAGGCACTTCCAGGTAAGCTAGGACGATGAAATTAGGCAGGCTTACCAGGTACCGGACTAAATTAAATTAAAAATAGTCGTTTTCCCGATTTGACCATCTGGGGGGGGGAGTGGGGGCCGGTTAATTCGGAAAAAATAGAAAAAATGAAGTATTTTTAACTTACGAACGGTTGATCAGATCTTAATGAAATTTGATGTTTGGAAGGATATCGTGTCTCAGAGCTGTTATTTTAAATCTCGACTGGATCTGGTGGCATTGGTGGAGGGGAGTTGGGAGGGGGAAATTTAAAATCTTGGAAAACACTTAGAGTGGAGGGATCGGGATGAAACTTGGTGGGAAAAATAAGCACAAGTCCTAGATACATGATTGACATAACCGGAACGGATCCGCTCTCTTTGGGGTAGTGGGGGGGGGGGTTAATTCTGAAAAATTAGAAAAAATCAGGTATTTTTAACTTACGAACGGGTGATCGGATCTCAATGAAATTTGACATTTAGAAGGATATCGTGTCTCAGAGCTCTTATTTAAATCCCAACCGGACCTGGTGACATAGGGGGAGTTTGGGGGAACCTAAAATCATGGAAAATGCTTAGATAGGAGGGATAGGGATGAAACTTGGTGGGAAAAATAAGCAGAAGTCTTAGATACGTAATTGACATAATTGGAACGGATCCGCTCTATGGGGGGGGGGGTTAATTCTAAAAAATTGGAAAAAATGATGTATTTTAAACTTACGAAAGAGTGATCGGATCTTCATGAAACTTCGTATTTAGAAGGACCTCGGAACTCAGATCTCTTATTTTAAATCTCAACTGGATCCAGCGTCATTGGGGATCTTAGACCGGAAATCTTAGAAAATACTTAAAGTGGAGAGATCAGGATGAAACTGGATGGGAAGAATAAAAACATGTCTAAGATACGTGACTGACATAACCAGACAGGATCTGCTCTCTTTGGTGGAGTTGGGGGGGGGTAATTCGGAAAAATGAGGTATTGGTAACTTAAGAAAGGGTGACCGGATCTTAGTGAAATAAATATTAAAAAAAAACTAGTTTTTTTAACTGAAAGTAAGGAGCGACATTAAAACTTAAAACGAACAGAAATTACTCCGTATATGAAATGGGTTGTCCCCTCCGCAATCCCTCCCTCTTTGCGCTAAAGTTTTTAGTCGTTTTAAAAAATAGAATTGTGGCAAAGAGTCAAACTTTAGCGTAAAGAGCAATGAATTGCGGAGGGGACAACCCATTTCATATACGGAGTAACTTCTGTTCGTTTTAAGTTTTAATGTCGCTCCTTACTTTCAGTTAAAAAAACTTTTTTTTTATTTAATTTCTGAACGTTTTTGAATTAATGCATGTTAGATTTTGGCTCTCCGCATATAAATTATTAATTCTTTTTTTTTTTTGGCTAAATGGCTTTCTCTTAGTTTTGATCAGACTATTTTGAAAGATAAGGAGTGGGGTCTAGTTGCCCTCCAATTTTTCGGTTGCTTAAAAAGGCAACTAGAACTTTTAATTTTCAACGAACGTTTTTATTAGTAAAAATATATGTAACTTAAGAATTAACTTACGTAACGAACTTTTATATTCTTATATTTTTATTATTAATATGAGGGGGTTTGTCCCCTCGTTAATACCTCGCTCTTTACACTAAATCTTAAGTTTTGTCCCAATTCTTTAAGAATGATCCCTGAATCAGAAAGGCCGTAGAATAAATAGTTGAAATCACTAGAAATACTTTTGCATAAAGAGCGAGGTATTTATCTTCTCCTAAATACCTCGCTCTTTATGCTAAAGTATTTTTAGAACCGCTCATATGCGTAATAATCTCTGTTCGTTTTAGGTTTTAATGCTACTCCTTACTTTCAATTGAAAAAACTTTTTCATGTTTATTTGTTCATTGTTTTTTTTTTATAGTAATGCTAGAAAATCCCGCGCCCTGTTCATTGAATTTATCTTCCCCCATGACATATTCCTCCAAGGAAAGATCCTCCCACATATCTCCCTCCCCTCAACCCAACCCCAAACCAAAAAAATCCCCTGAAAACGTCTGTACACTTCCCAATAACCATTACTGCATGTAAACACTGGTCAAAGTTTGTAACTGGCAGCCCCTCCCCCGGGGATTGTGGGAGAGTAATTCATCCCCAAAGACATAGTTATTATGGTTTTCAACTATGTGGAACAAAATGGCTATCTCAGAATTTTGATCCGTTGACTTTGGGAAAAAATGAGCGTGGGAGGGGGCCTAGGTGCCCTCCAATTTTTTGGTCACTTAAAAAGGGCACTAGAACTTTTCATTTCCGTTAGAATGAGCCCTCTTGCGACATTCTAGGACCACTTGGTCGATACGATGACCCCTGGGAAAAAAAACAAACAAACAAATAAACACGCACCCGTAATCTGTCTTCTGGCAAAAAATACGTAATTCCACATTTTTGTAGATAGGAGCTTGAAATTTTTGCTATTGGGTTCTCTGATACGCTGAATGCGATGGTGTCATTTTCGTTAAAGTTCTATGACTTTTAGGGGGTGTTTCCCCTATTTTCCAAAATAAGGCAAATTTTCTCAGGCCCGTAACTTTTGATGACAAAGACTAAATTTGATGAAACTTAAATATTTAAGACCAGCATGGAAATTTGATTGTTTTGATGTATCTTTTAGCATCAAAATTCCGTTTTTTAGAGTTTCGTTTACTATTGAGCCGGGTCGCTCCTTACTATAGTTCGTTACCACGAACTGTTTGATTTGATATCTAGAAGGATCTTTTGCTTTAAAGCTCTAATTTTAAATTCCGATCAGATCCTGTGACATTGGGGGAGTTGGAGGGGGAAACCGGAATTCTTGGAAAACGTGAAAATTGGGGTATTTTTATCTTACGAATAGGTGGTCGGATCTTAATGAAACTTGATATATATATATATATATATATATATATATATATATATATATATATATATATATATATATATATATATATATAGAAGGATCTTATCTCTCAGATGATCCATTTTCGACTCGAATTGGATCCGGGGACATAGGGGGTTGGAAGAGGGAAACAGAAATCTTGGAAAACGCTGAGAGTGGAGAGATCGGGATGAAACTTGATGGGAAGAATAAGCACAAGCTCTAGATACGTGATTGACATAATTGGAACGGATCCATTCTCTTTGGAGGAGCTGAGGGTGGTGGTGGTGTTAATTTGGAAAAATTAGAAAAATCGAGGTATTTTTGACTTAAGAACGGGTGACCGGATCTTAATGAAATTTGATGTTTAGAAGGAATTCATGTCTCAGAGCTCTTATTTGAAATCCCGACCAGATCTGTTCACATTGGGGGGAGTTGGAGGGGGAAATCTTGGAAAACGCTTTGAGTGGAGGAATCGGGATGAAGCTTGGTGGTTAGAATAAGCAAATGTCCTTGATACGTGATTGACGTAACCGTACTGGATTCACTCTCTTTGGGGGAGTTGGGGGGAGGGGTTCAGTGATTTGGCGTATGGTGCTTCTGGGCGTGCTAGGACGATGAAAATTGGTAGGCGTGTCAGGGAGCTGCAAATTGACTTGATAAAGTAGTTTCCCAGATTCGACCATCTGGGGGGCTAAAGGGAGAGGAAAAATTAGAAAAAATGAGGTATTTATTACTTACGAGTGGGTGATCGGATCTTAATGAATTTTGATATTTAGAATGACATCGTGACTCAGAGCTCTTATTTTGAATCCTGACCGGCATTAAGCCTCCGATTTTGCTTTTAAATCTATCTATTGATTCTTAGAATTTTGATAGAGCTCATACCATATGAGCTCTTGGCTCTTAGCTCTTCTTGCCTCGTCACAAGTGCCATATGAGCTCTTAGCTCTTGTTTTTGTTCATTAACATTTTTTTATTATTGTTTTTTTTTTAAGTAAAGTAATTATTTTCATCCTTACAACTGAAATTTCAACTTTTATGTCTAATGCCAAAAAGGTCGTGTTCTTCTTTGCTTTCTTCTTGCAATTTTAAAAAAGACTTATTTTTCTTCAAGTCTTGCCATTCACTATACAATAAATTAATCAGAGTGTTCATCAGATGTCTGAGACCGGTATTCTGGTTTAGTGCATCTCCCATTAATAAATCTCCTTTTATTGCCTTCACAGATATTCCCAGTGGCCTTAGGCTCAACTCTACTAGTGACAACTGAAAAGACCATTCAGCAGTCATCTAATATAGACCTCTTTATTTGCTTTTAGCCCTTTTAAAAAAGTTTTAGTTATGTTTCATCGGCCATCTAGTTTTAATTGAAAGATAATTTGTTTTTCTTTTATGAACAAATGGGATATAATTTGTGCTCGGATAAATTGAATCGGATCCATATTCGAATTAACCCCTAACATCACATTTAATTTTTTCAGTTTTTATCAACCACCAGGGCTCAGGCGAGATGTCTCATCACTTTTACAGGAATGATTCCATACAGAATGCCGAGTGATATAACCTCCAGGCTGGTTCAAATGGAATTACAAATGAATTAATTGAACGCATATTTTGGAAATTCTGCTTAACATTAATTGAAATAAACATGTTTCGTAAGATCCTTTTCTTCCCATAGTCGGCCAATTGTGTTTGAACTAAGGCTGGGAAGTAGATGTAGGTTTTTATTGGGTAAGAATGAGTGGTGATGGAGGCCTGTATTTGGATCGCGTTCTTTGATGCCAGATACACCTGGGTGCTAAATATTCTGCTGTTGTTTTACCCAGTTTGTCGTAGACTTTGGCTTCTATTGAACCTTCCCATGAATGAATCAACTGGTTTGATAGAATAACCCATTTGGGATATGGTTCCGGATAGATTTGGAGTGCCGAAATAGGCTTTTTTCAAATGTAATTGAAGCGAGCAGTATACCTACGTGTTAGCTTTGTCAATTTGGCAAACTATGGCAAAAGAGCGAAAGTTCCTCACCAGTAGGTGGATAATACACTTGTAGAAAACAGTCTTTAACGCCAAATCCACTTTTTCCTTTAAATATAGGGGGTACAGCCTGTCGTACTAGCCCTATTCTGGATCCTCTAGAGCAGCACCAAGTGAGTTTGGGAGCTTTAGCGTAAAGTGAGTAGCCATAGACAGCAACAGGTCTCACGCAGAACTTGTATAAAGGGTTAACCGAGCTACGTGAAAGAAGGCTTTTAGAGTGAAGAATTAGTCCCAACTTTCCAGCCTGATATAGCACGATTTCATTGAGGAGGGGGCTTCAAGAAAAACAGCCAAGAAAAGAATTTTCAGACGACAAAGTTTACTGTGTTGATAGCTTCTTTTTTCAAAATAAAGCTGGGTATGCAACTTGGGACCTTGGATCTAGAGATAGGTGGCCTCTTTGCTTTCTAAAGTTGACAATCCAAATATTAGACCAATGCTCGATATCCGGAAGATTCGTTCGAAAGGATAGGGAAGAATAGAGGGGCTTCCGGTTTTTGAGATGGCTGAATGGGATGCTGTGTCTTTGGTCAAGAAGCTTAGAGAATTCCTTAGGCTGTCCCAATATAATTGGCTGGGGCCTAGGATTCTTCCTTGGAGAACCACAGCCTACGCCATAAGTCACCGAACATAAAACTAATAAGGTAAACCTCTGGTGTTATTTTTACTCTTCAAAAAAGGAGGTTTAAATAATGCATACTTTTTTAACAGTTTCCTATAAAAGTTCAGGAAGTTCTGACTGAAAAATTCAAATATGCTTTTTGATCTCCATAGAGAAGCATAGTTGGAGTAGGATTAGCATAAAATCCCCTTTAGCAACCAGTATGTATGTATGTATATATTTATTTTCCATCAAAAGAAACAGATGGAGTATAAGATAAAAAAGCAAACAACACACTACAGAAGAATACACAAACACAAGAAAAATAAAGAACAAATGGATATCTAACTACAAAAAACAAAACCTATTGCCTCAAAATAATTGCCCAAGGATGAGTACCAATATTAGAATTATATCTGGCGATCTGGGCTATTATCACTTCATTAGGTTCGATAATCCCATACCGACTTGTCACAATACTGTTACTTGTCCATGGTGGAAGCCGTAAGATGTATTTCGCATATTTATAATATGTATGCCGCAATTCTTTCTTATCTTCCTTTTGGAATATCCTCCAAAAGTGACTTAAATACAGATAATGGGCTAGTGCCATTGCATTATACAGATAAGCCTAAATCCGCCGATCAAACTGACGCTTATAAACTACAACACGGTATACGCTAAAGAGATCCGTTTCTGCAGATGACTCTGCAAAAGATGACGGGTTTCAAGCATAGACCGACTAGCAGGGATCCCCAAATAAACTATGTCTTCGGCAAGCCGAACAGTGGCACCACCCAGCCTAACATCAACAGCAGACCCTTGCTTAGCATTAAACAACAACACATCTGATTCTTTTCATTAAACTGAAGGCCTATTTTTCCATATTCTACTTGAAACTGGATAAAATTCTCCTCTAAACCGCGAAGGAGGTGGCTCAGACTAAGTACATCGTCTGCATAGCTTATTAATGATAAATCAATCCCTCTCAGAATATATGTCAGATTTGACTTAGATTGTGGTTTGACGATGCTGTTGTTAAATGCAGTAGCTGATGTCAGTGCACCCTGCCTTACACCTTTTTAACGGGAAGCACCGGGTTATTTGTCAGCTTTAGTGTTGTCGGTAGCTTAAGCCTAGCTTTTAAATTTTTATACATATCATATAAAGGGTTTAACCTACTTGGGTCAACACCTGCTAGGCCCATATCTAAAATAATCTGCTCATGAATTAGTGAATCGAAGGCCCTTCTGACATCATGCGCAGCGAGAGCTATGCTCTTTCCGCTTTTCTTACCATCTATCAAAGCCGAAACAAGAGCAGAAAGAACGTGGCCACAACCTAGACTAGGCTGAAAACCGAATTGATGGTCAGGAACTATGCATTTTGACCGCAGTTCATCAACAATAAGTGCCTCAAATAACTTATAAAAAACTGTAGCCACAGTTATAGGTCGGAATGACGAGCACTGGCTAAGTGGCTTTCCCTTTTTAGGCACAGGTGTTAATATTCTTATTGAAAAAGAATCAGGCACTATACCCAGGTTAAAAATTATTTGAGAAAGCAGGGCAAGGTGCTCAAGGAACAACTCACTGCAAAACAGCAGGTGCTGAATTGATATACCATCACAACCGCGCGATTTTTTTTTTTTTTTTAGTTTTCTAATAGCAGTACGGATAGAACAGCTCGTAATTATAACACCTGGACTGTTTTCTTTTCGCTTACGTGAGAAGAAATCATCCAGTTTCACACCGAAGCTTTTTTGTAGCCTGATATCAGGAGCCGAAAATTCATTTCTATAATGCTGAACCCAACTATCTCGAGATGTTGAGGTCATTGTTACATGAGATCTTTCTTTAAGCAATGAAGACCAAAGTTTATTTGGGTGGGTAAGGATAGCCTGAGATGAAGAACGAATAATTGCATTACGGTGTAGTGAAAGTTCTTTCGCGAATTTACGTTTACTATGAATTCGAAATTTATTCACCCACCCGTCTCGTGGACAGCCAGCCTCACGCCAAACCGAAAGCCAAAATTTTGTCGAATTACACGCGTTTTGCAGATTAACATTTGCAGACCAGCCTGGTACTTCGGTACCAGGCCACACCCGTCTAGATGGTACAGCTGACTGTTCAGCGAGACGTAATGCATGCACAAGCTCACTACAATAAATATTCAACCAATATTCAACCGAATTCGTGATTCCGCCGGATGGTTCTTTGAACTAACCATCAGCAAATCAAAAGGAACATGGATTTTTGAAGCAAGTTCATCACAAGTCGACTGAAATGAACTCATAGACGCACGTTTCCAATCACAAACAAAATAAGGACGCTTCTGGAGCCTTCCAGGAGGAGGCGAAACACTAGTATTTAAATCAATATTAAAAAACAACGGAAAATGGTCTGATGTAAAATTTGAATCAGAAACAAGAACCTCACTCGGTGTAACTGATCGAGTGTGCATAACATGATCTGAGTTTGACATACTTCCCGAATTATGAATATATGAAAAATTCTTATTCTTAGACGCGAGTATAAATTCATCACCTAGCATACCGAGTAACATATTAGCACGATTAGAACTTGAACCGTTGTTGCTGCTCAGGTTTTCAAGATCACAGTTAAAGTCACCTGTTATCAGACACGTAAGTCCATACTTTTTTATTTTATCAATACACTTCGATAGCCTTGCAATACTTATGGCAAACAGTCTATCTGATCGATCATCACGATTGTCCGTAGGGAGGTAAACATTCACTATAACCATATCTTGGATTTTGACAGCGAGAAAGTCTAATCCCGAGTCAAACATAGAAGTGGATAGAGAGGATCTAACATGAGTCGCAAGGCCGCCAGATGGCCGGCCATAAGTGCGAGAGCGTTTGGCTGCGACTGTAAAAACTTGATGGTTTGGTGACAGGTTCAATAAGGTAAGGCTGAGAGAGGTTGCAAAATGTTCCTGCAAACACACAATATCATATCTTGAAAGATGGTCCTCAATAAAAACCGACCGGTTAAGGAGATTTCCATTTAAATTCCACGTTGCAACTGCATGCTTAGCACAAGCGGGTTCTAGATTCATTTTGGTAGGGAATTCATATTGATTATCGCTTTAATAGCCGGACATCTTATGTTATAGCATGTATGGCCTTTCTTTTTGCATAAGATGCAGGACATATCTTTAGTGCACAAATTGTCCTTCGTGGATGTGTGATCAGAAGCACCACAACGATCACATATAGGCGTCAATACGCTATTAGTCGCTAAGTGACCAACTCTATGGCACGAATAACATCTTTTTGTGAGAAATTTGAATTCTTCAGCAGACAGCTTCTCATAACCGACTTGGACTGAGACTGCAAGAAACCTTTGAGATCCTTACTGGTCCCGAAATACAGCTTGAACACTTTGGAGCGCTCAAAGCTACCGATTTCTATTGCTTTTAATGCACTTGGAACAAGGGATTCTAAATCAGTATGGTTCATACTAGGTGGAACCTGTTTCAAAACAGAAATAAAAATTTTCTCTTTGAGCCTGGCAGAGACCTCAGGCTTACTAACTTTCATTTTCTCAACGATCTTTTCAGCAGAAGATTTGGACTTGACGAACAATTTCCAGTCCTGTCTCACCTTTTTTTAGCTCATTTACCACACCAGTGTGGTCTTAGACCACCAGTGTGGTCTAAGAAATTATTCGAGTAAAAACCTGCTCCGAACTACTTCTAGTACTAACCCAAAATTGTCCCTAAAACTGTTGTAACCAGCGGCCAAGTTTGGCTTTCTTGTGTCATATCGCGCCAAATATAGTTTATAGTTTTATAGGGGTATTATAGTTTTACTTTAAAATCAGCTCTCACAAGAAAATTGCCAAAGATGTCATCCCTGAAAAAGTGGCTTGGTCGGGAGGGAGGGAGGGGGGTGAGATATGACAGTTTTACTTTAGAGTCGGTTCTCTCAAGCAAACATGTTGGTCTTTTCTTTTACTTCAAAACAATACATCATTTGTCACAAAGGGCCCAATGCAAGAAATATATCAATAATTATCATTTATACTACACAATATATTTTTCAATTCGTAATCTCGTCAATAAACAAAAATTGAACAATAATTTATATGAAGAAAGAGTCAAAAAAGATAGGTCAAAGTTTAAAAATAAAAAGATAATAAAACACTCAAATTGAATAGCAAACCCTTGAACTTAGATGTAACCCCTTATAGCCAATTTAATAAAAAAAAAAAGTTTCCTCAACTGAAAGTAAGAACAAACACTAAAACTTAAAAAAAAATAGAAATTACTACGTAGATGAAGGTGGTCGCCTCCTCTTCAAAACCTCGCTCCTTACACTAAAGTTTTTTAGTACTTTTGAAAAAAAAGCTTCTTATTGTTCCAATGAAATGACCCTTGTGTTTCAGGAGTCGTTCTTAAGGAATCGTGACAGAAATTCAAATTTTAGCGTAAAGAGCGAGGGTTTGAGACAAGCCCCTTCATATACGCAATAATTTCTGTTCGTTTTAAGTTTTAATGTAGCTCCTTATGTTCAGTTGAAAAAAAAAATTTTATATTTCTAATCGTTTTTTAAATAATTCCAGGAAATCTAGCCCCACCTACACGGAGAAATACTCTCCCTATGGATTTAACCTCAAGACAATCCTGTGTTGATGAAAATTTACATAGGACTATTATCCTCAACAACTCAACGCGCAAAATTAAGACGGAAAAGAGAAAGCAAGAAATATAAAAATAACTTTGTTTAGGAATTCTGGCAAAGTCCCCCACTATGTAATTTCCTTTGACGAGTTCACCCCCTGGAAACTTCTCTCTCCATCGTAAGTTCCCATGTGAAAAGAAATGCAGAAGATTCGTCTTTCCACTCTAAAAAGTATGCATGCTTCCCAATAACAAATATTATACGTAAACAGTGGACAATTTTTATAACTTAAAGAGCTTTCCCCTGGGGGCTGGTTAAAGGCATAGTCATTGGGCCTTTCAACTATGATGAACAAAATGGCTATCTCAAAATTTTAATCGGACGATTTTGGGGGGAAAGGTGTGGGGAACGGAGCCCAGTTGCTTCCAGTCTTTTTTGTCTCTTAAAAAGGGAACTAGAACTTTTAATTTCAGTTTGAATGAGCCCTCTCGTGATATTCTAGGACCATTGGGTTTATATGATCACTCCTGGGGAAACAAACAAATAAACACGCACCCGTGATCTTACCTCTGGCAAAAAATACAAAATTCCACATTTTCGCAGTTAGAAGCTTGAAACTTCTACAATACAGTTCTACGATACACTGAATCTGATGGTGTAATTGCAATTAAGATTGTATGGTTTATAGGGAGCGTTTCCCCCTTTTTTTCAAAAATAAGGCAAAGTTTTTCAGGCTCGTAACCTTTGATTGGTAAGACCAAACTTAATCAAACTTATATATTTGAAATCAGCATAAAAATTTGATTCTTTTGATTTATCTAATGCTATCAAAATTCAATATTTTACAGTTTCGGTTACTATTGAGCCGGGTCGCTCCTTACTTACAGTTCGTTACCACGAATTGTTTGAAAACTAAAAAAGGCATCTTGTCGAGTAACAAGCTATAGGGACCTACATATCCAACTCCCCTTAAGTAAACAAATCGAAAAAATGTTGAATTCCATGCACCTTTCACTTACACAATCGCTGTATGATATAAAATGTATTTGTTAACACTAAAAACACTGTTGAACCATGGTTGGTTCACAAAACTACACCCTTAATTTCAAACTAATACTACCAACAACAATTCATTGCAACACCCAACCGCTTAAGGCCAATATTGCTGCACCACTCTTCTTCCTCCCCACCCTCTTCTTTGATTACCCCGTTGATTCTTTACCTCGTCCCATGTAGTTTCACTTTCTTAGAATACTCTTTAGTGTAATATCTTCTAACCCAATCTGGGACCACCTTTTTTTTTGTTCGGCCCCTGGTGGAAGGTTGAAAAGCAGAACCTTTGGAAATCTATCATCCATCATCTGTAAAGCATGGCCTGGTCATCTTGACCTTTCTTTCACTGTGGCCCTAGAAAGTGGGACTAATCACATTTTTCGTACTTCTTACTGTTTGATGTTGGTTCAGTCAAACGGCACATGGAATACCCAAGACTATCCTTGGCCAGGTCCTTTGGAAAAAAATTTAAAACAAATGTCCCTCAGTCTTTGAAAGCGCTCACGTGGTCAAGCTGTACTTGATCACTGTCATGAGCACAGCTTCCAATCTTACAATTTTAGTTCACATGCTTATCCTCCTTTTGTTTCAAACGATTTTCAACTGTTAAAAAACACCCCATCTGTTGGCCATTCTGATTTTACGTCTTCGCTGCTAATAATACTATCAAGGTAAGGGAAGCTATCAACTTGATCAATTTTCTTGTTGCACTACATTACCTCTTCGCCCTCATTTATCACTATTCTAAGTAATTTAGTCTTCTCAAGATTAGTTTTCGAACCTATATTTGCAGTCTGAACTCTCAAAACCTTAAAAAATTCATTCCGTTGGCTACCCTTTTTTTCTTGGACACTACAAATCTTCTGCATAATTTACGTTATGGAGTGTTTTGCCTTCCCATGGGATGCGATATCATCCTATAAACCATGCCGTACACTCCTTAGGACTAAGCCCATCAAAATAATCCTTATAAACAGGGATAAGACACATCATGCTGAGA
Source organism: Artemia franciscana (assembly GCF_032884065.1). NCBI lineage: Eukaryota > Metazoa > Arthropoda > Branchiopoda > Anostraca > Artemiidae > Artemia > Artemia franciscana. The sequence goes on along the minus strand of NC_088868.1, from coordinate 22,524,137 downwards.
CAGTTTTATTTATCAGTCTTTTTAGTTCTGTCCCTTACTCCTCCAAGATGAATATTCCTTCACTTCTTGATTACGGAAAAAATTTTATTCTCATTTACTACTTCTTATCAATTTTTAAACATGCCAATACAATATCTTACTATTTTGCCGTCTGGTTGCATCTTCCGTATGCTTGGCAATTTTATCAATTGTTTTCATTTCACATATCCTTTACTCACACTTGACGTCTTTGCTTCTTTATGTTTCTAAGAAACATAATGATATCAGACAAAATGTCTTTGCTCTCTGAAGAAATGAACTTATATTAGCGTCTGAACTGCTACTCGCTTTAAGAGTTCTGGCACTACCAGCCACATCAAGAGTGCCTTTCCGCTAGTCCTTACTCAACCCTACTTCCAGGTAGAATATAACTTTTAACCTATTATTTACAGAATCAACAGGTGACTTTGATGGGCATTTCTGCTCATATAGACCGTTCCAACTCATAATAAAATGGACTCCTTGAAGAAAACAACAGGTCTCTTTAAATGAAAAACAAAAAAAATACGAAGACTATCAGCGCAGCTTTAGGAACTAAAATGGCTTTGGGCTGTGGTGTCTTTTGGCGGCTTTGTGCTGCAATATGTCGTTTGTAGTAGTAGTAGTAGTGGCATATTATCAAGTAAAGGATTGAACAATATGCAGGATTAAATGCCTAAAGAAGATTACTGGAGAAGGCTGATAGGCTGGAGTTTGCACTGTGAAGGGAAGCATCTATTGAAAAATTGTTATTGTTTTTGTTGACAACAGGATGCGCTCAGATGGTCTGATTCGACGAAAGAAAATACACTTTCGAAATAATACTTGCTTATTTTAAGATATTGCATAAATGTTTTAATATCCATTACATATCAGTGTGCCCCGGGAGGTAATTAAAGAGCCCTATTGTAGTTCCCTTTATTTCAGTCAAAAGACATCATCTTTCCTCATTGTTTTTTCTTTCCTTTTTCTGGCACTTGGTATTAACCAAGTGACATATAGCAATCGCAAATTTTGTCGGTCTGTCTGTCTGTCTGTCGGTCCCGGTTTTGCTACTTTAGCCACTTCCAGGTAAGCTAGGACGATGAAATTTGGCAAGCGTATCAGGGACCGGACCATATTAAATTAGAAATAGTCGTTTTCTCGATTCGACCATCTGGGGGGAGAGTGGGGGGCCGGTTAATTCGGAAAAAATAGAAAAAATGAAGTATTTTTAACTTATGAGCGGGCGATGGGATTTTAATGAAATTTGATGTTTGGAATGATATTGTGTCTCAGAGCTCTTATTTTACATCCCGACCGGATCTGATGACATTAGGGGGAGTTGGAGGGGGGAAACCTAAAATCTTGGAAAACACTTAGAGTGGAGGGATCGGGATGAAACTTAATGGGAAAAATAAGAACAAGTCCCAGATACATGATTGACATAATCGGAACGGATCCGCTCTTTTTGGGGTAGTTGGGGGGGGGGGGGGGTAATTCTGAAAAATTAGAAAAATGAGGTATTTTTAACTTACGAACGGGTCATCGGATCTCAATGAAATTTGATGTTTAGAAGGATATCGTATCTTAGAGCTCTTATTTTAAATCCCGACCGGATCTGGTGACATTGGGGGGGGGAGTTGGGAGGGGGAACCTAAAACTTGGAGTGGGGGGATCGGGATGAAACTTGATGGGAAAAATAAACACAAGTCCTAGATAGATGATTGACATAAACGGAACGGATCCGCTCTCTTTGGGGTAGTTGGGGGGGGGGGTATTTCTGAAAAATTAGAAAAAAGAGGTATTTTTAACTTACGAACGGGTGATCGGATCTTAATGAAATTTGATATTTAGAAGGATATCGTGACTCAGAGCTCTTATTTTAAACCCGACCGGATCTGGTGACATTGGGGGGGGAGGAGAGTTGGGAGGGGGAAACCTAAAACTTGGAAAACACTTTGAGTGGAGGGATCAGGATGAAACTTGGTGGGAAAAATAATTACGAGTCCTAGATACATTATTGACATAACCGGAACGGATCCGCTATCTTTGGAGTAGTTGGGGGACGGGTTAATTCCGAAAAATTAGAAAAAATGAGGTATTTTTAACTTACGAATGGGTGATTGGATCTCAATGAAATTTGATATTTAGAAGGATATTGTGTCTCAAAGCTCTTATTTTAAATCCTGACCGGATCTGGTGACATTGGGGGAAGTTTGGGGTGGGGGAACCTAAAATCATAGAAAACGCTTAGATTGGAGGGATCGGGACGAAACTTGGTAGCAAAAATAAGCAGAAGTCTTTCATACGTGATTTACATAATTGGAACGGATCCGCTCTATGGGGGGGGGGGTTATTTCTGAAAAATAAGATAAATGACGTATTTTTAACTTACGAAGGAGTGATCGGATCTTCATGAAACTTCATATTTAGAAGGACCTCGTAATTCAGATCTCTTATTTTAAATCTCAACCGGATCAAGCGTAATTGGGGGGGGGGCAGTTGGGGGGACCGGATATCTTAGAAAATATTTAAAGCGGTGAGATCAGGATGAAACTGGATGGGAAGAATAGAAACCTGTCTAAGATACGTCACTGACATAACCGGACCGGATCTGCTCTCTTTGGTGGAATTGGGGGGGGGGGGTAATTTTGAAAATTGAGGTATATGTAACTTACGAAAGGGTGACCAGATCTTAATGAAATTTGATATTTAGAAGGATCTTGTGCTTTAAAGTTCTAATTTTAAATTCCGGCCAGATCCTGTGACATTGGGGGGAGTTGGAGGGGAAACCGGAATTCTTGGAAAACGTGAAAATTGGGGTATTTTTATCTTACGAATAGATGATCGGATCTTAATGAAATTTGATTTTTCGAAGGAATTCATGTCTCAGAGCTCTTATTTCAAATCCCGACCAGATCTTTTGACATTGGGGGGAGTTGGAGGGGGAAATCTTGGAAAAACACTTGGAGTGGAGGAATCGGGATGAAGCTTGGTGGATAGAATAAACAAATGTCCTTGATACGTGACTGACAGAATCGTACTGGATTCGCTCTCTTTGGGGGAGTTGGGGGGAGGGATTCAGTGATTTGGCGAGTTTGGTGCTTCTGGACGTGCTAGGACGATGAAAATTGGTAGGTGTGTCAGGGAGCTGCACAATTTGACTTTATAAAGTCGTTTTCCCAGATTCGCACATCTGGAGGGCTAAAGGGAGAGGAAAAATTAGAAAAAAAATAGGTATTTATAACTTACGAGTGGGTGATCGGAACTTAATGAATTTTGATATTTAGAAAGACATCGTGACTCAGAGCTCTTATTTTAAATCCTGACCGGCATTAAGCCTCTTATTTTCCTTTTTAAATCAATCTATTGATTCATAGAATTTTGTTAGAGCTCATACCATATGATCTCTTGGCTCTTAGCTCTTCTCGCCTCGCCACAAGTGCCATATAAGCTCTTAGCTCTTGTTTTATTCTGTATTTTAGATATTTTCCATGGTTTCTCTTATTGTGGTATGGATTCCTCGGGCAAGCGTAAGCTTCTAGAGCCATTAGCAAATTGTTTTTTTTGTTTTTGTTGTGTCACTTAGTGAAACAAAAAATTTCACTCAGTACGGCAAAATATGACGGAATTTGAACTTCATTACCTCTGTTTCTTTTAAGGACCAAGAAGCTCATGGATGAGCAAATTTATAATAAAGGTTCTTCCACTGATTATTTTTCATTTCGAATGTGCATGCAGACGAAAAAATCAATGGTTTTCGTATTGAAATACATAAACAAACACTATTAATTTCAATAGTTGCTCCTCAGCGCATGATCAAGTCTACTCAAAGCCACCTATGAGTTTTCTTTAAAGGTTGTTTCTTCTTATGCAGCTGTTTCATATAACTTTTGAAGAGCTCTGAGCAGACAGTCAGGTAGATGGAAACACTCTCCTCTAGAATGCTGATTTCTAATTTCTAATTAAATTCTAATTTCTACATTAGTTAAAGGACAATTGAAATAAACTATAACAGAAATCATTCAGCAATGGGATGAAAAACGTATTTAGGGAGCGGAGTGTCACACTCAATAAATCCAGTTTTGTGCCTTCCAGAAAGCCTTCAGATCAATTGACTATTTGATGCAAAGTATTTGATGCCGAAAAAAGTTAAATTTTACTTAAAGGCTCTTCAAAAGCAAATGCATTGTTTCATAAGCCGACACTTGTAATCAAAGTCATTAAAAAAAAACGCAATTCTTGTAATTTAGTCCGGGCCTGAGCTCTTGCGAAATGAAGCCTGTGAGGTCTTTTCATTGAATTTGGTTTTATATGAAATTAAATTTATAGTTTTAAAATTAGTTAAAAAAAATAATGACTAACTTTAGCAAAATTGTGCCAGGCGTAAATAATTTCTTTTTATGTATTAGTACTATGAATTTTATTACGTGCACTTGAATTTATTTCATAGAATTTGGTTAAATGCAGTTTAATGACCAAAACATCTTTTGCTAATTATCTTATTATCTTAGCATTTTAACTGCTAAGAAGAAAACTGTTGCGTCGTCTACGCATTAATTCATACTTGGGGAAGGTAACATATGTCTCATATACTTTTTTTGCTTCGTTATATAGAATGAACGGTCGAAAAGTTTGGTAGAGGGTCATTTGCTTGTAAATTGAAGTTTAGAACCCTTTTTTGTAAACAAACTGAGTGATTTCAATTACTAATCATTCAGCAGATATACCACCAGAGGCAACGTAATGCAATCCAGCTATTTCTAAGGCTCCCAAAATATGGAAGCAAACCATCTTAAATCAAAATTTAAATCATGATCGTACAAAGATTTTTATCCACATAATTCTAGGGCCCTTGGGCCCTCCTTCGTTTCATTTTATACATATACATCTTTTTTGACTCGTGATTTCTCAGGAATCGTATCGGGAGCGGATTTAAATGATTGGACGACTGTCCTGAACTAAACCACAGAAAGCATATTTTCCGCACAAGTTGTTTAAGTTGGCTAATTAAGGAGTTTTAAAGTTGCTAATCACAAATATGGCGCTTGAATTGTAGTTTAGTCACATATTTGCTTGTAGTCACTCACACAAGGGTCCGATTTTTTTTTTCAAAAATTATATTTTAAAACAAATCCTTCATAGATAAAATTTTGGTGGAAGAACGGGCTTTCTAAAACTTGTTGAAATTAGAATTGCGCAAACGTTTTAGTGCAAACCGTAGGGTCCCTCAAAACCAACCCTTCTCGCCACCTATCAAACGCCATGAGTATAGGACATGCTCCTGCTCTTTTGAATGGTAATTGTTCATAGATATTATTGGAGTGGGGGACTTGGCGCTCTCCCAGATCCCCCATGGGATACTCCCACCCAAGAAAAAGTCCCCCGCGCACAAAATTGAGCAACCACCGAGAAGGTACATAACAGGTACCTCAAAATATCATTCAGATGTCATCAGGGGAAACAAAAGGACCAGATATCAAAAACAGTGTAAGGGCAGGTGCTGGCTGGTCTTCAATCACATTCGATTCTAAATTTCAGATCGAATGAGCATCCTCCAAAGTTTCTACGACTATGAGGGACAGGTTGGGGATAAAGAAGGGCCACCCCCCCCCTATATGGGATATATTTTTCTCATTTTGGGGTTTTACAGAAATCAAGATAAATTAAATACTAATTTCTACCTCTACATCACCCTTTCTTATAACTATTCTGCATTTATCTGAAGGATCAACGAGAGTTAGGATGCTTTGGTATTGAAATGCACCCTCTAAGGTATCTGTGCCTTTCTCTAAGAACTAAACAATCAGAGAAGAATAAGAAATAGTCTAAGCAATAAGAACTAGTATAGGGGTTTAAAGCTGTCATCTACAAATGTTTGGAAATGTATATTTTTTTAATAAAGAAAGCTCTTGGATGCGTGATCACTTTCCAGATATCAAAAAGGACCAGACATCAAAACGGTTCTAGGACAGGGGTTGTTAGGTCTCTAATCACTTTCGATTAAAAAAAAAGGACTAGAACTCCCAATTTTCGATCAATCGAGCATCCTCCAAAATTTCTACAACCATGAGGGGGAGGTTGGGGATGAGAAAGGGGAAGTTCCCCTTTATGAGGAAGAAATTCCGCTCGTTTTTGGCGTAATGTTACCTTTTAGTTTCATATTAACCGTGTAGACCAGAAATGTTCCCAGGAATCAAGAGGAATTAAAGATCAATTTCTACCTCCCCCCCGCCTCTCCCTTAGGACTAGTTCTGTATTTATCAGAAGGCTCAATGAGAGTTGTGATTTTATGGTATTAAATCCCCTTTGAGAGTTTTGACTCCCTCTGTAACTGCAAAAAAAAAAAAAAAAAAATCAGAGAACCCTATTGTTGAGGTTTAAAGCTCTCATCTACAAAATTTAGAATCGTCAATTTTTTTTTTTACCAAAGAAAGATCATGCGTGGATATACTCTAAGCTTTGCTGGATATCCGGGATCAAACATGCCCTCTTTTCTCTGGAAGGAACCTTATATGTTAACAGTGAGATACTTACATAGCTTAGAGCCCTTGCACCGGGTGCAGTGGTAGGGTTATCAACCCCGGAGCCATTGCTACTTGACCTTTGGACTATTTTGAACAAAATTACTATCTCAAAATTCCAATCAGATACATTTGGGAAGAGGGAAGAGCATGGGGGAGGCACTGCACTCTGTGTGATCGCTTTGAATCTTGAAAAGGATACTAGAACTTTCGGTTTCCAATTTTGGAGGGGGCAACCAGCCCCTTCCAAAGTTTATGTGACCATCATTTCCATGAAAACCTTACATCTTAACACTGGATAATTTACATAGCTTATAGCCCTTGCTCTGGAGCTAGAAGGGGGTTTGTCAACCCCTGGAGGCATAATCACTTTACGTTTGGAGCATCTTGAAAAATGACTATCTCAAAATTTTAAAGAATGTCACTAGGAGTTTTAATTTACAGTCAAATGAGCGCACTCCAAAGTTTATACGACCACCCCTTCCATACGAAATACCTGTGGGAAAAAATGAATACCCCAAATAAATAAATAATACTACTTTGAAGCCTTATGGCTATTCACTATAGGCAACATCAAGCATTAGCTCTGACTTAAACAGGAGAGTAGAACTTTCAATTTAGCTTCTAATGAACGTCCGAAATTATCCAGAGGAATATGATGGGATTTCCCCGGGAAAAGTTTCTGGGGGGAACTTTCTGCGAGGGGATGGCTAGTATCTGGGAATGATACTATAACTTTTCATAACAATTAAATTTCAGCAATTTCAGAACAATCAATAAAAAATTTTGATTCCAAATATATAAAATTCATTAGTTTAGTGTTAAACATCAAAAGCTACGAGCCGTAGTAAATTTGCCAGATTTTCAAAAAGGGAAAACGCCTCCACAAAGCCAAACGATTCTAATGAAAATCACACCATTAGATTCGGCATGTCAGACAACCATACTGTAGAGGTTCCAAGTTCGTATCTACAAAAACATAGCATTTTTTTTTTTTTTTTGTTTTTTTTATTCCCAGGAGAAAGATCGCAGATATGTTTTTTTTTTCTCCTTTTTTTCAAGGGGAGATCGTATCGAGCCAATGGTCCTAGAGAATTGGTAGAGGGCTCATTTGTACAATAAGTAATGCTTCATTTAACTGTACTAATTTTTTCTATTTTATATCATTATACATAGTGATGCGAAAGTACGCATCAGATATTATGAAAGAGGGGTTGAGGCTGGAGGGTCAGTTTGTAGGAGGGGTGGGGGCAGATGGTTCAAAGATAATTGGTAGAAATTGATATTTAATCCCTCTCAATGCCCGATAATGTTTTTGGTCTACGCTTTTATTATTGGGGCTAGGAGAGAGGGGGGAATAGTGCCTCTCCTATTGCGACAGTCTTTTTCTATGTCACATAAAGTATTATATTCACATGACTACTGGCACAGAGGTAGAAAAGACGAGTCGGGAGATATTTTCAAATATATACTTATATATATAATGTGTTTAAACATTAGAAATCCCTATTTTAGAGGTCACGACGGCTTCATCAGCGTAGAAGATCGCAGAATTTCCACCCATATGAACAATAAAACCCTTCTCCGGCTACCTAAATTTTGTAGTAAATATATTATTAAGCACCTATTCAGAAAAACTGAATAACTGAAAATTATTTCGTATATGAAGGGGGAGGCCTTTTCCTCAACCTCTCAGTCTTTACGTTAAGATTTGACTTTCAGTCCCGATTCTTTAAGAAGGGCTGTCAAAAGACAGCCGTTTAATTGGAATAAGAAGCTATTTTAAAACACTAAAAAACTTATGAAGATGGGGCAGCCTTCCTCGAATATGGAAAAATTTATGTTGGTTTCAAGTTTTAATGTTGCTCCTTAATTTCAGTTGAAATTTTTCATCTTATTTTAATATGTTTTAGGAACTATTTAACTTTGTTTAAATTTAACTTTTCAAAAGCATTAGTTATTCCAACTATTCAGTAACCCGTGTGGTCTAGGTATGTTTTAGGCGCAATCCAGGAATTCGTCTGAAATTTTCAGATGCTCAGAATTCTTTTAATGATTGAAACTAGGTAATAGTTTTGCAAATTTATATTCATAAAAATACTTGTTGTAAATCAATGTAACAAATAAAAGCTACTTTTGTCGGGTTAAAACAAATACAGTAGCTTCTTTTTTGAGTTAATGGTGTGTACAGATGAAGAACTAATTCTTCATTATTTTTGTATTATTTGGCATGAAGACCCGCACCCCCCCCCCAGACCAAAGGTGTCACTTAAGGGGACAAGGGAGGAAAAATTGCCCCGTAGATTTTGAAAAATACGTTTTTTGAACTTTCGACTTAGAAAAAAAAACAACAGAAATGCACCCCTAGATTTTTAAAGCGCAGTTTTTGCATATTCATTTGATAAATCAACAATAATCCTTCCCCCTTTCCCTGCACTTTCTTGAATTGTAGCCCTGCTTCAGTCTATTACGGTTTCCAGAATTATATCCAATGTTCAGTTTAATACCTGTATTTTTTTTTTGCCTGCATATGACACTTACAGCGTACTATTATAATTTGACCATCCACAATATGCTATATAATTAAGAGCCAGATAACAGAATAAAACACCAGTGCTTTTGGGGAATAAAAACAAGTCACATTACTGGTTTTGTCCCACTTGAGGGCTCCAAGCTTTCCCCTCCTGTTGTCGGACCTTATCCCACCCGGCTCAGTTTTATTCCAAAGGGGTGAGATATCAGGTAATTGTGAGCTATTTCTTCTTCTGACAGTTGAAAGGCGTTCGCGTAATTAAGGCTATTGAAAATCAGGGCAGCTGGTCAACATTCTACTGGGTTCGGAATTATACAGACGGGTCCTTTTTATGAAGGGACAATTGAAGTGGGACTCGTTAATCTTAAGCGAGAGAATTGCTTTTGTTGTATTCAATAGTACTAAATTTGCTGTTAAAACATATGAGGTATTACTACTTCCTTTGAGGCTAAATCAACACTTTTATTCTAGAAAGAATCAAGTTCCGATCTAGTGTACCTCTTTATAGGGATACCCTTTCCAATGACTCTATTTAACCTTTGTTATTAGTATAAGGTGGATTAAGTCATTTTTATAGGAAACCAAGCCCATGCTTTGAGAAAGAAAAAGAGCTCTTGGAACTAGACACGTGTTCAGAAGTCCTTGGTCCAGTGCCTTGGTCCAGTGCCCTCATGAAACCTTAATATTTAAGGAATCCATCTCTCGATGTAATTGCCAATGTAGGTGACTTCCAACCAACAACTGATAGGCTACTTAGCTCTGAAACTGATTATTTGACGCCGTACAACGAATGCCAGCAGCTGAGCGAGCATATCTCATCGTTATACATATAATCAGGAGGCTTAACCAAAATAGTGACAAAATTCATGCATAGTTTTAGTAAGCCTACCTTTTTTGCCTCACAACAGGGGGAGGGGTTCAAGCTAATACTTCCTGGAAAAAATTATGCGGGAGAGGGAAGCGTAAGGTGATTGTGAATTTTGCGTTGGGGGACGAACGGAATTAATCTTTCTCCGGCCCTAACATAAGAGCCACGTTTTGTCTTATTTTTGTATACATATCCCCTGATAGAACCTTCAGCTACTTGTTTCATGAATTTGATATTTCTCATGTATTTCGTAAATTTTGGTATTTAATCTCAGGATTTTACTCCTCCCCCGGAGTAAATTATTGATATGTGCCAGCTCTGAATCCTTTTTATGCAAAGTATATATGAATTTAACGATTAATTATTTCAAGTTATCTTTAACCGATAAAATGGGATTACTTTTTTTAGCTGTAGCTACTGAGCTGCGGGAGTTGAAACATGTTTTAAGCTTTGGAAGTAACGCTAATTAGACAAATACCTATTGTCTGGCTGTATATTTGCAATCTTATAGCTTTTTTTGGTGTTTTTGCATTTTTTTATTTCATCAAAATTGATGAATACAATTAGCGACATGCCAAGTTCTTATTCAGTTTTTTGGGGGGCAATTTTGTACCACGAGGGCTATTTGGGTGGGGCTTCGGCAAAAATATAAACAAGATTGCCTAAGGTTAATAGAATAATAAGACGTATATGAGGCCGATGCTGTAGATGCTGCAGTGTAGAATACTCACTGTCTACAGTTAAGATTTCTTGAAAAACGCTTGCAATATATTTATCTTTTCTTTGTCAGTAATGTCACAACACCGTCCTTTGCAAGGCTGTACACATAAAAAAGATATTTTCAATTTTTTTCGAGATCCGTTTTTTCCAGACCTTTCTCAGGCTTAAATCAGACGTACCACCCTTACATGTGACCTTAAGGATGTTTTTTTTTTTTCTTTCTTTCTTTCTTGAATATGTGCAATTAATGCTAATTGTCTCTGGAAAAGGTTTCCCCCCTAAAAGCATGCGCCGTTTTTTCCGGAGTTAAGCGCTGGACACCTGTAGCTTTTTTCAGCACTGATTTACCAAATCGTTGCAAAACTGCCACGAAAACGGCAATGAATTGAACTTAAAAATTTTTCTAGTCTTCGGTGCCGATTTCCACAAAAACAGCGTCATCATCATAAAAAAAATCCTTAATCTTTTCCTTCTCTTCAGCAGAAAAAGTAATATAACTAAAAAATAATAATAATAATTAAATATCTAGCAATATAATTTAATAATGAAAGATTGCGATATTTAATCACAAAGTTTTTAATTAAAGAAGAATTAAAAAATTTAGTAACAAAAAAACATAATAGCAAAAGAACTAAATAATAGGTTCAGACCAATTGTGTAACTATTGATAAACTGCAATTGATTATTGGTATTAATGATGTTTAGTTTCGAAAATCTCGTGCAAAGAGCTTTGCTTTTGTACTGCTATTGTTTACCCAGTGACCTGCTGAAATCAGTGCCCGAAAAAAGCTACGTGTGTCGGGCTCTTTAGCTGAGAAAAACACGAACAGGTGTTAGGAATTCAATTTCTACTTCTTCAATAAGACATATTCTACCTTCCAGAAAGGTGCAGAAGCTTTTCAAATAAAGTACTTACAGAACTATACGTGCGAAGCCTTCCTCCATAAACCAAAGAGTGTAAGCCCACTTCTATAGCAGAGAAAGTAGACTTGGAATAAATAATCTAGCAGAAAGACGCAAAATATATTGCATAAGTAAGAACTGTTCCTAGACGATCTTGTTTCAGATTCATTTTAGAAGCGTTTCTTTTTCATCAAAGCCTCCTGAATTGCTACATATTAATTGGGTTTACAGAAATATTTTGCAGAAGTTTGGGTCTATGGTCATCATACGAAATTTCGAGCCAACTTAATCGTATGCATTTTATCAAACTACATGGTTTAAGTGGTTTTCACACCATGTACGCAATTTTCTAGGCTAAATGATCAAATTACGTTACGTTAAGTACAACCTTTCACTCTTAAACAAATCCTCCATCTCTTCATAATGCAAGTATTCAAAAATTGAGAATGAAGATCGAAGTTCTGATGAAAAGTTTTGTAAGAAAGGTTTATTATTTTATTTTTAAAACTTATGAATTGCTCATCCAGAAATTTCTTTAGTTGCTACTATATTGAATCTTCCACAGCGTACCATAAACTGAGGCAAAATAAAATTCTATGTAGAGCTCGATTCTACCAGCCGCTGCCTGAGTTACAGACCGAATTTGCTCTATAAGGTTACATAACTTAGCATAGTCTTTTTATACTAGTGTTAAAGGCTCTACAGCGAATTGTGAAAGAACAATTACAATAAAGTAAAAAGGTAATTATCTTTAAATAGTATTTTGTTGGAAGATTCACAATAATTACACACAGAAGAAAGGATAAAGCAAATATTTTCATCGAATATCTACACCGAACAACATTGACATCCATTCTCTGCTTACCATCCCATCCCTTTAAAATTTATCCATGTTCCCAAACAAACTACCCACACAGCTAAAGGTAGGTCCTGTTTTTACTCGAAACTCCTTTTAACTAGTAGTTATTTAGAAGTTCAGTTGTCATCAATTCAACTTTACTTGTACAGTGGAATTTTGTTTTACTAAGTAAAACGTATGCATGTAGGATGGGTACTCGAAGATGAAATTATATTCTATGTAGTCTTTGAAGGAATTATTATAATAATAAAAGAGTAGTACCATTTTATTCCCCAATCAACACTCTTTTCAAATATAATAATCACTACCATGACAACCGCCCCCAGTGGGTCAAATATAGCCCCATTTGCTTTGAATGATCGCCGTTAGCGGACATCTTCACCAGGTCTCTAGCATCGCGTCGTTGTAATATAATGAGAACAATATTTTCTTAAAATGATATAAAAATACGGATGAAAATGGAAATTTTATTCACAAAAATCTTCTCCATATTATACTAAAGAATTTCGTTATTGTAGCGTTTTCTTATAGTTTTGTACAAAGGCTATATTTGGCTTCATTAGGTGAGGGGAGGGAAGGGGGATAGGAGTAGCACAATTGTCACGGTAGGAACCATTACACGTGGAAAGAATGTTGATTGTGGATTCAAGTGTCACTCTACTCCTTTGTGATTTGTAATGTTTAGAATCAAAGAGCCCATTTATCAGAATCTTGCCTGTATACATTTAAAAAAACTGTGGACACTAGCATACACGTCGTCAATATGCTATCATACAATCAGGTGCGTAAAGTCAGGCTTTTCCTATGATCCCTTACAATATGCAAAAAACTTACTATTCTGAATTATTTTGATTATTATTATTATTATTTAGTTGTAGGTTTTAAATTTGTTGACATCTTTCTGCTTAAAAGCAACTTATGTGCCTTTTTTCGTGCGCGAGATGAAAGGGTGTGTATATAATTTGGAAGCACTTTTATAATTTGGTAGGAGCAAAAATAGAGTTTTCAACATGTCTGTGGGCAGTTCAAAAAGAAAAATCCTGCTAAAAGCTCAAAAGAGGGAAAACCTGCAAAATTACAACTAGTAGCTGAACAATGTGACTTCAATTCGGCTTAAATTTTACTACCTAAAACTATGTTAGGTACTGAAACGTATGCTAATCCTGGACGGTCTCCGTACCTACTAAGAAGTAAATTTATTTTTGAAAATCCGACGGGGAATAAGGAAACACTGAAGGAATCTTCCTTGCACTCTAAATCTTTTTCGAAAAAAAGTTTGAAGTGAGCCTTTTGATTTTATCCCTGACGACTTTATATATTTTTTCATTTATGCCCATGAAGCATAATTCTACTTTCGGTACAACAATAAAAAACACAATTTAGTCATTTATTCGTAAAATAAAATAAGTAAATCAGGTACGAAAATAGGTTTTGTTTAATTAAATTTTCAATGAAGTGAATTATACGGGAACTTCAAGGTTTTTACGTATACGAAAAGCGGAAGGTCTACAGTTGTAAAAATGATTTTCATGGGTATTTTTATCTGGTCGTCCTTTCCGACTTGGCAGAGTGGATGCAACAAGCCATGCATGTACATAATCAAATGAATTTTGATGATAAGGGGCCCTTACCGTCCCAAATAACTGACACATTGACGGCATATAATGTGAGGGCGGCCATGTGGAATACATAACTTCAGATTCTATGTCTGTCGTTATAGAAGACAGCGATCTATTATCAGAATCTTCTGGATAACTAGTAGAAGGACTTATAGGGTCTAAATCCAGAGGATGATCCATTAAGGTCCCGACATAGACTCTTGGATCTAGTCTTTGAAAAGCATCAGGACAGTTGAGCCTATGACCAACTGAGTGACCTGCTTCATCAAATATTTTACAGTGACATCTTGTTTTTTTCTGCTCCAACATATAATTTATAGTTGGTCGATAAGGTGGTATGCGTGTAATTCTTGCATGTTTTACACTTGATAGGCTACCTGTGAATGTGCTCGGATCTCTGTAAACACTTTCAGTTCGATTTACTGTATTAATGATATGACGATGAGACAGGTCACGAAATTGACTAATTGAACGAGGTGCAATATAGGTCGGCAAGTCATCCTCTGGTATAAAAGAAGAACCACACATATTAGGGTCTATAGTGTTTGTATTTCTACTATTTGACGAACTATTATAAACGCTGTCATAATCACAGAAAGAATGAGTTGGGATTTCTGAATAGGGTGTTTTTTCTTCTTTTACGACTGATATTTCATAAGCAGCACAATCTTCCGGTTTCATCCAGCATTCTGGAGTTGTTAATGCAAGGCTCAATAGACCAAAGGCAAAAGTGCCAGCACAACTTGCCACTGTAGCTAATCGTACTACGGGATTATTCCGTCGTGCCCAATGAAACCAAAGGGATAACATAAAAGCATTTTCAGACCCAACGATTGCATAGTAAATGGCAATATTTAACACTTTCACTGTAGCTTCTTGTTCGAGAATATTGAGAAATGAACCACTGTCTATTAATTTCGGTGACCAATTAAATATTAACAACAGAGCCTGCAGTGCCCTTTTAGTCAATTTTTGACCTTTGGTCATTTCGAAAGCGTCCTCGTTTCTAAGTAACCATATAAAAATCCCAAGCCAGTGTAAACCAATCACTGCAAATATCCAGTATCCAAGTTCAGATGTGAAAACACCAAATGATAAAACACGGCACCATAAAAAACACACTGTCCTGAAGCCGTAGTTAATATAGGGGGGAATAATAGATATCTCTTTCTTTGGTTCGGAGCTACTGGTGCTGCCCTGAGCACTAAGATATAAAGGATCCTCAATGTCAGATATTATATCAGAGGCGATAACGACAGTTACACTCACTGAAGCTAGCTGTATCCCTGCTACAACTGCAGGTAATAATATAGCTTCCGTGGTCCATGGACTTCCGTACAATAAAAATATTTGGACTAAGACCGACGGTAAAGTTTGTAAATGAGACTGAACATATCTCAAAATAGCAAATTCTCTGACATCAGTCCGATCATAGAAGAAAGCTAATTTTAGAAATCGCCACGCTATACCACAAAGCAGCAAGTGTAGAATGTAGCAAATGCACTTTCCAAACCATCTACCACTGAAGTCGAGACTGCTATGGACATAGATGATGCTAGCTACGTTGACGAGGATGGATGAGGTTATTAAAATTGACAGAACAACTGCTGCCCACTCTAAGCGCTGCCAGTAGTGGTAGGCCACACAAACTTGGAGGGCTGTTTCGAGCGCCACAGAGCAGAATAGTGCTGCTGCTTGAAGCCTTCGGCTTACTCCTTCGGAGAATATTGGAGTCAATGAAGTTTCCATAGCGAACCATACCACCTGAAACAAAATCTAGAATAAGAGCATGTACAGGGTGAAAATTACTAAAAAAAAAAGACTCAAAGATTAGCACGAGTTTGTATTTTGTATGAGATAGAAATAAGTGTAAACGAAAATTCAATCAGAAACATTATGAGAACCGTTTTCGTTCTAACTGACTGTTTCCACGGTTCAACCATTGTTTGTTTTTAAGAATAAATTTTTCGTAGAAAATGATGGATATCATTACAAATAGTTTTCTACGTGGTTATTTAATTCTCACTCTAAGTCAAGATCTAAGAATTTCTGATATCAATTTGGCAAGCATATTCATGTTGACTTATTTGCTTTATTATCTCTCTTCCCTCTCCCACTCCCCCTTTCTCTCTCTACAAAGTTGGGTTATATTAAAAATCACAGATAAACGAAACATTTAAATACAGCTCCTTTTTTTAAAGAAATTTAGCAAGTATGTTAGCATCCATAAGATGAATATTTACGATGAACTGTTCCATACATATTAACCAAGTCAGATGTCTCCGGTCGACAATTTAAGATTTTCCTTGACTACCGGATGTAGAACTTATGTAAACATGTTTTACCTGTGAATTGGCTGAGATCACCTTTTACCCTGACAATTATTAGTATCATCAAGCGTTAAGACAAACCCAGCAACTACTTGCACACACACACACACGGGTGCCACAGAAAACTAAAATATGAAGCATCAGAGCATTTACTTTATTCCATAGACATTCCATTACATATTGAGATAAGGGTGCCGGTGCTCCATAACTTCACGATGCTCGTGTTGCAAACTTAATGATTTTAACCTGAGCCTATTTCGCTTGATTACTATCCTTTGGTAACCATATTTGTAAAGCTAAATCTAAAACGAAATCCAGAACATGAGCCTTTATACTGTGGATCATATAAGGCTGGAGGTTTGTGTTCCCTCTCAAACAAGCTATTTTGCGACAAGCTAACAACCGTAGTATGCACTGAAAGGACAATATACTTATATTACTAAATTAATCAGTTTAAGATTTATCCATTCACCCAGCCAGAATTATGGTACCGTTAAGAAAAAAATTCTTAAAGAGCGATCTAAACTTCCTTAAAAAAAGGTAAATCCATGTTTTCGCATGTTTCTGACGTATTTTCAACGTATACCTCAATATAAAAAAAATAATAATAAAAGCAAATTTCAAACATCAGCTATCAAGTGATGACAAAATTGTCTTTTTATACTGAAACATTATAACCAGGGGCGTAGCTCTAGAATTAGTATTGGGGGCTGGGGAGGGGGGCAAAAGGGGTTCATATTCGCATAGTCAAGGAGCATTGGCTATATAAAAAAAATTTCTCAAAATTATTCCCCCCTTCCGGAAAGAAGCCCCTGATTATAACCGTATGACTGCGGAAAAAAGCCATATCAAAGCTTGGTACAAGGAACATCAACCTTAACGCCATGCACAGCTACTATGCGTGAATAAGCGTTAACAGTTCGCTTGATCCGATAGTTCCATTTTCCGTGCAACTCTGCCACCGCAGATATCGGGCTTTGACTAGATTTTGAATTGGAAGCACCGTTGTCGTAACAACTCCTGCTTTATCAACTGGTAATACATATGTAGATATTTATTCATCCTTCTTTGATTCGTTATCATTTTCCTGTTCACTCGTAACTTCAAACACTCGAAACGCGTTAATTGCAGTAATTGCCTTAGGATTGTGGAGGGACAATAATGCGCGCTTCAGGTCTTCACGCACAATCCTTCTTTAATTATCTTTATTTAATTCATTGAGACTGAAACTGATTTTGTTTCTTCTATGAAACTTATCCTTCTTTAATTCGTTATCATTTTCCTGTTCACTTGTAACTTCAAACGCTCGAAACGCGTTAATTGCAATGATTGCGTTATGATTGTTTAGGGACAATAACGCGCGCTTCAAGTCTTCACGTAAAGTCCTTCTTTAATTATATTTGTTTAATTCATTAAGATAAAAACTGATTTTTTTCTATTAAACTTATCCTTTAATTCGTTATCATTTTCCTGTTCACTCGTAACTTCAAACGCTCGAAACGCGTTAATTGCAATGATTGCGTTATGATTGCGAAGGGCCGATTATGTGTGCTTCAAGTCTTTACTTAGGGTCTACTAAAAATAAGAATATACTGCAGATAGTGTCAATGAGCCGTGAAAACATCTTTATTAGCATCATTGGCCGTGCCATTTTTGCATATTAATTTATTGCACATTCTGAACATAATTGGCTACTTTCAGATAAAAGCTTAACACTATAAACGGTTTAGTTCAACTTTTGAGAGACATATGAAATCCCAATCGTTAGATTTGTATCATATAAAAAGGGTAGACACACTTGGATGAAATGACTATCTAAAAATGAAATAAAATGAGACCAGATAAGAATGCAATTTTACGGGTGGTCAACCAACGGTCCTAAAAGCTCGTTTACGTCATTTTAAATCTTGTAAAGAGAATTCTGAAAATTTATTTAGATTTTCAGAATAGCAGTGTACATTAAGATTAAAAAATTTGCTTAGATTGATTCTTTTGTCATTCATTACTTGCTACTGTTAGACGTTATTTAATGCCCCATTAGTATGCCAAGAGATTTATTTATTCCGTTGGATCACCACATGTCCCAGTCGGCAATTCTTAAACTTCAGGTATGGTGAACAATAAAAGCTGATTCTAAATTTGGAAATTAAAAGGCAGAGTCATATTTAAACGCCATCTCTTCTATAGCTTCTTTTTTAGGATCTGGATGATTAAAAAATTCCCTCTAAGTTGTGTCAGTGCAGGATTTATCAAACCAAAGGGAAAATGCATTGACGCCGGCAAAGGGAAAATCCGGGACCAATATCCCTAGGACAATGAAATATGGCTTAAAATGCATAAAATAGAAAACTGAGGAACATTCTCATTTAAATCTTGTTTAAAACGAAGCTCTTGGGAGCACTTGCCCCTCCCCCTCTCTCCGGGAAACTTCCTGTTGTTGCTTCTGGGCAAATGGTATTTATATGCGTAATTTTGAAAATAAATGTGCCCGCTCAACCGTAAAGGTTTCACTGCAATCTAAATTAAAACAAAATGTAATTACGAGGGTTCTTTGTCAGCCTCGAAAAAAAGTCAGAGAACTCAAATCAAAATCCAAACCTCTGTACACCAAAAATATATTGGTCAGTTCAGTTTCTAGTATCTTTCACATCCTAATTTACATATCTTGTTAGTAAGAGTATCATCTTTTGGAACAATTGTTTACGTTTATTATCTTACTTATGCTCTTATGTATACCTTAATTTAATTTTTTTTGGAGGGAGGATTTCTCTCGTATATAGCCTAAAAAATAATGTGGCTTTGGTGCCCCTTTTTCCATCGCCTAGATTTCTTGCTTTCTCTCGATTCTCCGTTTCCTTCCTGATTTGGCACTGAATTATATCACTTAACAAACGAACAGTCTAGCTTTCTATTTTTCATTTCTTAAATGGATTTTACCAGTAGGTTAAACGTATTTCATTACTGCTATTATGAGGTTTAGACTTTGGAATTCCAGTTGCGTTTCAATTTTTCGATTAGTTTTATAAGAAATTGGCTGCAAAGTTTAGGCTTTTGATTACCAAAAAAAAAACAATTTGTCTTTGGGCCATTTACGTCTAGTTCCTAGCCGCTTTCCATTCGTATTTTGTTTTTTGCTCATCGACCTTGCTCATCTCCGTACCTTCCATAAAAACCGTCTTGATGACACTAAACGAAGTTGTAATTTTTCACTAAAACTTAGTTTTTAGGTCTCATACGATTTCTGACATTCACGGTAACGTATACACTCATGAAAATTTATTGCAGAAATAAGACAAATCACAGCGCCATAAAGGGATGGTGGTCAGGGTACTGCACTATTGATTAGTTTCCTAATAACATATGAAGGCATAACAAAGGTATAAAAATCGTTAATGCGCACGAGCGAAGGCAGATTTAAGAAGAAAAGTGCGAGACACGTTTTGTACTTTTTTTTTTTTTTTTTTTTTTTTTTTTTTTTTTTTTTTTTTTTTTTAATTAATGGAGAAGGTAGGAACGCTCATTACAGTATAGCACAGGCTGCTATGGCATACAGGCTATACTTGGTCCTAAGAGACGATCAGGGGAAATAAAAAAATCTTTGATGGTTTTAAAGTGCAGTTATTATAGGGGAATTGAAGCCAAGTGTCTATGCGCTAGAAGTTGTTTATCAGACAACAACAAAGAAATTGGGGGTTGGAGGCTCCCAAGTCAGTGGCGTAATTTTGTCAAAATCCTGATGGGGAAGGGAAGCCGGAGAGAATTTTCCCAAACAAAGCGATGTACTTTCCCATGCAAAGATATACTAAAAAAACTGACCCTTTTATAAACGTTAGCTACACCATTTGAAGACAGCAAACACTCTTCAAAACCAGTAAATTAACATGAGCATAAATTGAAATAAACTATTCAATTTTATCACTGCTTTGGCATATCGCTACTGAGATTAGCATTTGTTTTACAATGCAATTTAGCTGACTAAGGGTGACAAACGTAATGAGAATAATGTCACGTAATCCAGCCTAATCTCAAAAACAGATACTAGAACAAATAATACTTTTGGTTGAACATAACTTGACTGACAAAACTTTACTTTGGTCAAACTTAATATATATATATATATATATATATATATATATATATATATATATATATATATATATATATATATATATATATATATATATATATATATATATATATATATATATATATATATATATATATATATATATATATATATATAGTTAAGTTTGAACTGAAGACTGCTATGTCACAGTTACCTGGCCAGGCACGTAATCAAGGAAGGAGGTGGTTCAACTTTTAAGGTAGGGAATATATTCACCAAGACATACTGATAAGCACTGTGTGAACCTAAGTGAAGCCACTTTTTTCAGCTGCACGCTGCAATTTTACTTCGCTAGTCCTTTTCTTCAGCCGAAGAGACGATATTGGTTTTTGATTAAATAAAAAACAAGTTCTTTTCAACTGAAAGTAAAGAGAGACATTAAAACTTAAAACGAACAAAAACTATTCTGTATATTTAAGGGGCTTTTCCATCCTCAACTCCTCACTCTTTACGCTAAAGTTTGACTCTTTGTCACAACTCTACTTTTTAAAACAATAAAAACCTTAGCATAAAGAGCGAGGCGTTAAGGAGGGGGTAGCCCCTTAAATATACAGATCTGTTCATTTCAAGTTTTAATGTCACTCCTTGCTTTCAATTAAAAAAAACTAATAAGTTTTTTAAACAATTTCTGAATATTATAGAATTTTTATTCAATTTATGAACGTTTTTTACCTAATACAGGTTCAAATTTGGCTCACCATAAATGAATAATTAAAACAAAATTTCCATATTAATTCTTGCAGATTTATTCCGCACATGAAGGGTTACCTCCTCTTCAATGCCATGCTCTTTACGATAAAACCGTTAGAACTTTTAAAAAAGCTTCCTATTCTAATTAAGAGGTCCCCGTGTTTCAGTAGACTCTCTTAAAAAATTGGGAAAAATAGTCAAATCTTAGCGTAAGGAGCAAGTTATTGAGGAGGGAGCAACCCTTCATAAATGGAATAATTTTCTGTTCGTTTTTTAAATAATACCGGTAAATTTGGCTCACCTTCTATGAAATACACCCCTCCCCCTCACGGAAAACACCTCTGTAGAAATTTCATCCAACGTAAAGTCCACCCCACTTGTCAAATTCCCTCCAGGCAAGTCCATCCTCACTGAGAATCCCCCTCTCTGTAAAATTGCTTGCGAACTATTCAGTCTGAACATTTCTCTTTAGCATTCTTTCATTCGAATCTCTCTAATCTCTCTTTAATCTCTAATCAGTTTCTCAATCACTCCAGAAATGCCCCCTTCCGTGGAAATTTTTTCCTGGAAATCAAGCCACGTAGACAAAAAGCCTCTGGATAATTCACCCGGAACATCTCCACATGAAAAATTTGACAAAGAGAATATAAGACAATTAAAAAGAATTTCGTATAGTAATTCTGTTAAAACCCCCCAGTGTAACATTTCCCCTGGAAAATTCACCCCCGAGAAATTTCCCTCCACAAGGAAGATTCTCCCTATAGAAAACCACCAAAAGCACAACCCCGCCCCCCCCCCAAAAAAAAAAATACCTGGATACTTCACAATAACAAATACTATACGTAAACAATGGGCGAATTTCATAACATACATGCCTCTCACCACAGACTGCAGGGGGCTACTTTACACCTAAAGACACAATTATTCGATCTTTCAGCTATACTAAACAAAATGGCTATTTTGAAATTTTGATCAGATACTTTTTTGGAAAAAATAGGCATGGGAGGGGCACAGTTGCTCCCCATCTTTTTGGTCTGTTAAAAAGGGCACAATTTTTTTTTAACTTCCGTTCGAATGCATCCTCTTTCGATCTTCTAGGACCGTTATTTCGATACAATCACCCCTGGAATTTTTTTTTTAAACAAACACGCATCTATGGTCTGTCTTCTGGCAAAAATAGCGAAATTCCACATTGTTTAGGTGCTTGAAACTTCTACAGTATGGTTCCCTGGTACGCTGAATCTAATTGTGTGATCTTCGTTAAGATTCCTTTAATTTTAGGAGGGGTTTCCCCTTATTTCAAAAATCAGGCAAACATTTTCAGGCTCGTAACTTTTGATGGATAACACTAAACTTAATGAATTTTACATATTTAGAATCAACATAATAAGCTGATTCTTTCGATGGATCTGTTGATATTAAAATTGGGTCTTTTAGAGTATCGGTTACTATTGAACCGAGTCGTTCCTTA
Source organism: Artemia franciscana (assembly GCF_032884065.1). Classification (NCBI taxonomy): domain Eukaryota; kingdom Metazoa; phylum Arthropoda; class Branchiopoda; order Anostraca; family Artemiidae; genus Artemia; species Artemia franciscana. The sequence continues at coordinate 22,501,494 of NC_088868.1, read as the reverse complement.
TTTACAGTTTGCTATCACGAACTGTTTGATGACCTAGTTCTTACATAATGGAAAAGAGAGACAATAAAAATAAAAACACTATATATTCAGATTTGCCAATAAATAGACATGAAGTAAAAATCCAAATATAAATTAAATTATAATCGTATTTTGAAAGATGAACCTATTAGTTTATCGATAAAAGTTTCACTTATTTTAATATTAGGTGAATCAATTAAGAACCAAGGTGAAAAATTAAGCTGTAATAAATGCAACTCATATGATTATTTCGTTACTTACTTTCCTTGATCGTTACTTGTTAAATCGATGTTTGATTTTAGTCACGACCTGGGTTGGAGAGGACTTCCTCAATATATACAATGTGTTTTTTCCTTTGTCTTGTTTTTCTTCGAAAATGCCTTTATTTTTAACGAATCTTTTTACATTTTTGATTGCTTCCTCTATACTTCAGATTACTTCATATACTTTACTTTACTATATACTTTACTTCACTATATTACTTATTACTATATATTACTATATTACTTTACTATATTACTATTTACTTCATATACTTTTACTTATATACTTTACTATACTTTCTATACTTCAGATTATTAACTTCACACTGTTTTCAGTTGGACTGAAAATACGTTGTTGTTTACACGGTCAATAAATTCACCATAAATTTCTTCTTCGATGAGTTCAACGGGCCTAAAATATTTTCCAATTTTGTGATTTTCATAGATTTATCCTCAATCAAATTCTGAAACTAAGATATATTTGCATAGGTAAGCTTCAAGACCTGGCTTTTGACAAACTTAACGGGTTCTGAGTACAGAAAAAAACAGAAAGTCGGCTATCCCCATCAAATTAAACGGACGATACCAACGTTTTTTATATTTTCTAAAAATAGAGCTTAATGAAGCAAGCATTGGATATTTTATGAATAAACAAAAAAACACTCCATTTGAGTAGACTCGAAACCATGGAAAGGGGGATAAACCCCGAATAATTCTAATAAAACACATAATATATATATATATATATATATATATCTATCTATCTATATATATAAAAATAAGTTGTCTGTCTGTGGATGTGTGGATGGGTCAGGTGACGTCACCTGAAAAAACTGGATCAGGTGACGTCAAAACTGAAAAAACTAAAAAAAGGCAAAAACTACAAAAAAAACTAAAAACTAATAAAAAAAATAAAAAAGCTAAAAAACTAAAAAAACTATAAAGGTAAAAACCAATAAAAAACTAAAAAAAAAACTGAAAAAACTAAAAAAAGGCAAAAACTACAAAAAAAACTAAAAACTAATAAAAAAAGTAAAAAAGCTAAAAAACTAAAAAAACTAAAAAAACTAAAAAAAGGTAAAAAACTAAAAAAAATAAAAAAAAAAAAAAAAACTAAAAAAAGGAAAAAACTGAAAAATAAGCTAAAATAAAGGTAAAAACCAATAAAAAACTAAAAAGAAAAAAAGGAAAAAACTAATAAATGACGACACTCAAAGAGAAAGCGACCAGGACAAAAGGAATGTTCGATTAGCAATCAACAAAGCACCGGGACACAGGGAGTATAAATGACGACCAGGACATAAGTAAAAAAAAAAAAACTATCTATATATATAAAAATAAGTTGTCAAACTAAAAAAAGGCAAAAACTACAAAAAAAACTAAAAACTAATAAAAAAGCTAAAAAACTAAAAAAACTAAAAAAAAGGCAAAAACTACAAAAAAAACTAAAAACTAATAAAAAAATAAAAAAGCTAAAAAACTAAAAAAACTAAAAAAACTAAAAAAAGGTAAAAAACTAAAAAAACTAAAAACTAAAAAAAACTAAAAAAAAGGAAAAAACTGAAAAATAAGCTAAAATAAAGGTAAAAACCAATAAAAAACTAAAAAAAAAACTGAAAAAACTAAAAAAAGGCAAAAACTACAAAAAAACTAAAAACTAATAAAAAAAGTAAAAAAGCTAAAAAACTAAAAAAACTAAAAAAACTAAAAAAACTAAAAAAAGGTAAAAAACTAAAAAAAATAAAAAATAAAAAAAAACTAAAAAAAAAAGGAAAAAACTGAAAAATAAGCTAACATAAAGGTAAAAACCAATAAAAACTAAAAAGAAAAAAAGGAAAAAACTAAAAAAAATTTTCATCTAAAAAACTAAAAAAAACTAAAAAAGGTAAAAACTAAAAGAACTAAAAAAGAAAAAAATAAATGACGACACTCAAAGAGAAAGCGACCAGGACAAAAGGAATGTTCGATTAGCAATCAACAAAGCACCGGGACATAGGGAGTATAAATGACGACCAGGACATAAGTAAAAAAAAAATTAACAAAACTAAAAAGAAGGTAAAAACTACAAAAAAACTAAAAAGAAAAAAAAACTAAAAACTAATAAAAAAACTAAAAAATCTAAAAATCTAAATAAACTAAAAAAGAAAAAAAAAGGAAAAAAATAAAGGAGAAAAACAAAACTAAAAAACGAATGTATATACAGACCGGTACACCGGGATACAAATGACGACCGGGACACAGGGAATATAAATGACGACCGGGACACAGGGACACAACTACAACGGGGACACCGGGGGAAACAGGGGGATATAAATGACGACCGGGACAAAAAAACTAAAAAGAAAAAAAAACTAAAAACTAATAAAAAAACTAAAAAATCTAAAAATCTAAATCTAAATAAGCTAAAAAAGAAAAAAAAAGGAAAAAAATAAAGGAGAAAAACAAAACTAAAAAACGAATGTATATACAGACCGGGACACCGGGATACAAATGACGACCGGGACACAGGGAATATAAATGACGACCGGGACACAGGGACACAACTACAACGGGGACACCGGAGGAAACAGGGGGATGTAAATGACGACCGGGACACCGGGACAGGGAATGGTCGATTAGCAATCACCATCAACAAAGCTCAAGGGCAATCATTAGAATCATGAGGTATAGATCTGAATACAGATTGTTTTCCCATGGACCATTATATGTTGCATGTTCAAGAGTCGGTAAACCTGACAATCTATTTATATGCAAAGACAATGGGACAGCAAAGAATGTTGTATATTCGCAAGTTTTACGTAGTTAAAACCATATATATATATATCTATCTATATTCACAGGTGGGACATAGGGACACAACTACAATGGCGCGTAACTATTATGGCGCGTAACGACTTACGCGCGCGGGGGGGCTTGGGGGGGGGCGCGAAGCGCCCCCACCAACTAGGTGTTGGGGTGGCGCGAAGCGCCACCCCAACAGCTAGTATATATATATATATATAAATATATATATATATATATATATATATATATATATATATATATATATATATATATATATATATATATATATATATATATGCAACCAAATTACATTTGAGAAAAACTGAAATATTGTATACTGTTCAAGCAACTAAATATTGCAGATAGGGCACTATACAGGATTTTTTTATGGGGGGGGGGTTACAAAAGGATTTTTTTTCCAGGGGGTTTTCCAAAAAAGAAAAACTTCAAAAAACACATAAAAAATTTGTTTATATTCATTTTTATAAGGTTTTAACGAGTTGGAAAAACATTTCGGTAGGGGGGAGGATGAAATCCCCTTACCTCCTTCCCCTTGGATACGCCTTGGTTGCGTTAAGTAGCTTCATAAAATGTTATGCGCTAAAATGGACAAATTCTTGTAGAAGTCTTTTGTAGACAAAAGTATTGCCTAGGTATGGTTTTGTTTCCTCCCGTTTTTCTGTTTCAAACTTGGAAGAAGATCTTGAATACACGTTTGACTACAACCCTTATACTAGAAAACTCAAAGAATACTGACTGATACAGCCAGCAGCAAGATTTGAGGTATTGGGTGTAAGAGAAATGACAAAGATAGATACTGTTAGCCTAAGCAGTGTCAAAATAATAGTTTTTTCCTTTTTGGACCCCTTCCCCCACCTTAATGTTTTGAATTCCCTCTTGGCCTTCGGCTGGATACGTCTAAACTTTGAGCCATTTTGGCATGCTATTTTGGTATTGTTTGCTATACAAGCAAATGTCTATCAAAAGGATGTCTAAATGAGCCACATTTTGCAGATGTTTGGTAACACCCAAACTTCTAAAAACTATGTTTCACAAACTTACTTTTCAAATAAAACAAGGGACAAAAAGGAAAGTGACCTGCTGAGAGGGATCCTTAGTAACTAATTAAATCTGACAATAATATAGTAGAGAATAGAAAGGTATCTGCTTCAACATAGCAACTCGCGTGCGTCTAATAAATACTGACTGTCTCTTTCAAGTGGGGGATAAAAAATTGTTGCTCGGACCAAGATACGTTAGCAAAACTCAACAGTGCGAAATCAACCCCTGTTATGTGTATTTCCCTTTTACAGCTACATGAATCCTTTTCAGCGCTTAGGGACAAAAGAAAAATTGGGAGCTTCTTCCAATCTTCTGTTTTTACGTGTTTGAGTCAGAAATGTATTCTGGAAGGAAATGTTTAGAGGACAAGGTTCAAATTTTAAGTCTGCTTATATTATTTTTTCATTTTATCATAAAACTCTCCCATTTTGACTATTTTCAAATCCCCCATCCCCAGGGCTATATCCAGGACTTATGTTCGGGCACAACAAAAGAGGTAAAAAAGGTAAAAAGGTAAAGGATACGGCATTAGACTTCACAGTCCGTACCGGCGGTGCTGATCTCTGTTTCTTGGCCCTTTAGCCAGGAAGTGCAATGGGGGGTTGGGGGCCAGCCATCCTGTGCTTTCGCACACCCTTCCTGTTTACCTTCCCCAGATTTCTCCAGGTACCCATTTAGAGCTGGGTCGACTCTGGCTAAGCTTACAGAGTCACGCCACTGACCCCCGTCCCAAACTGAAGAATTGGGTACACTGGGATTCGAACCCGCGTCCTCTCAGACAAGGGATCCCGAATCCAGCGCACCAACCCACTCGGCCATGGGTTGGCCGAGTGGGCCTTCTTCTCTCAACAAAAGAGAGAAGATGAGAGTTTACAATAAGGGGACTTGGTCAAACGGTCTCAAATAAGATTTCTTTTTACCGACAAATTTAAAAAAAAATTAATGAGTCGGAAAACTATTTTGTATTTTTTTTTTAAGAGAGTGGGGTTTTTATTTGTATTTTATGACAATTTATGATTTGACGAATCATTTGAGAGGGAGGAGAGTTTAAACCGGATAAGCACTACCCCTTGATATAGTTCTGTCATCCTCAATTCATGACCCTAAAAAAAAAAAAAAAAAAAAAAAAAAAAAAAAAAAAAAAAAAAAAAAAAAAGTGTGACTGTTTTTGAGAATAATGCACGTATTTGTGCTTATTTTACCATAAGTATTCAGATTATTTTCTAAATATAATTTGGGCTTCATTGGCTTACATTGTTTTTGCCACATTATATTACAGAGTCTTACTTTTTCAATAAGTATGGCAATCTTATTGTTCAAAAGCTGTTTTAATTAAATTTGAGCTCCTACTAATACCGCAAGGATCTCATTATTCCTTAATAGGGTAGCCCTTTTTACAGCTATGTTGAGTTTGAAGCCAACTTCAACCTCGGTTGAGTTCTGGTCCAGGTCATCTTGGTCAGGCTATGTTGGGTTGTCATCTAGAGGACTTGTCATATTCACCTCCCGTTTTAGGTTTTTTTTTTTGTTTTTTTATTCTAGCGTATCACCAGGAATTTTATGATTTTCTTTTGGAGGAGGAGGGGGAACTTAGAGGCTGACTTTGGAAATAAACAAGAGAGAAGAGCAGCATGGGGACCAGTGGCTTCAAACAATTCCAGCTTTATTGCTTGAAATTTCTGATCAAGTGGCCTACTCGACTAGAGGATAGATAAACTATAAGGAAAAGAATCCTCAAGTTCTAAGGCTCTAAGACTCTGTGGCGGCATATAGTTGCAAAGTGAAAATAATGGCTCCTTTATATTCAAGGATCATTAAACTCGATTAGTACGTGTCTTTCACCTTGGCGACGAGTCATAATCTTTTGCGATAGGAGCCCTTTTGGTTCACTATGCTCAGCTTCATCGTCTTAAAGAATAAAAGCATTGATATTTGAAAACGGGTCAGCAATTTTTTCTATATTCATCAACTAGCATAGTTCTTTTGTTGTTTTTTCGTTAAAATCCTTTCATTGAACGATTTGAACAAGAAAACTACATAAATTTTGAAGAACGGCAATTCCCTTGGACAGTTCAAATCTTCAACAAAATTTTTTGTGTTGCTTGCAACATGTTTGGACTTTTTGGGGATATATTCTGGATTGACATAGCACAATTTTAAACCTTCTGTGACAAGTGGCGGTTCTGGGGTCTCCTTTGGCAGGGTCAAAATCTTGATACGTGCCCCAACCTGTCTCCCACAAAATTTGTCAGGCAAAAACTTTAACAAAATTATTTTCAATTTATAAATTAATTAATACTTATTTTCAATTTACTATTTAAAGTTTTGATTTATTAATTATTATTTTCATTTAACTTTTTAATTATTTTCAGTTGATCATTATTATTGTTTAATTTATAACCGTTAGATTATTTATTTGAAATTTTTGCGCCCAGGGCAAGTGACCCCTCTGTGTCCCCTAAAACTACCTCTGTCTTGGACACACTCTGACAATTAATTAGCGACTACCTGAAGAGGTAAATAAATATAGATAAAGCAAAGATGATACCTCTCCTTTTCATACCGCCACTGTTGCCAAAATAATTGCCAAAAAGTTTCTGTTGAGCTGCTTTCAAAGAGAGGATCGACAGGGCAACGTATGTTTAATAACACTTTGGTCCTCCTGGTGTACATTATCCTGTTGATTTTTCTTTGAGAGTAGCTTAGCAGATGTTTTTGGTTATTATCTCGGACGTGTAAAAATGTTAGATACGACCTTTTGGCACGACGGCAACGATATGCTGTGTTGCAACAATAACGCAAAAGCTGGACATTTTTTATTTTGCAATCTTTGACTTAAATCTTGTATCCTTGGTTGGAAGTCCTTTTGAGGCTTTTGCAATTTTGGCCCAAATGACTAATTAACTAGCCAATCTAGGGAGTAAATTCGCAAAGAAGCTGTATTCTTTGACGAAATTCTTTTCGCAGTTTCAAGAGAAGAAATTTTTAACCCCTTACCGAGTATCCGTGGGCCGAATGCCGAAGACTGCATGATGTCTTCGCGGTTCCTACAAGATCTTGTTGTTCAGACTGGGTTGCCTAAATCTTTGTTTACAACTTATACGGAACGCGTTTAAAATTCTAGCGGGTTATACATATAAAGCAATAATGAATGTAGGCTAATATAATTGACTCAGAATTGACTAGTTCCGAGATGTTCAACAGAATAATTTTGAGAAATTAGTTTCTTTGATTAATTACTAACATGCTGTACATCACTTTTATTATTATTGTTTTTTCTTAAGCTTCTGAATTGCTTGACTAATACTTGGATACTGTTCTTACATGTCGCATATAATAGCTAACCTAAAAAAAAGATCGTTTATTATTTCGTAAACCGAGGCTAAAATAAATTGGCAGTTTCCATTTTTGTCCAATAAAAGATGGTTGAATGAAAATCATCTTTTACGACAAAGTTATTTTGTTTGATAAATTATATGAGAAAAGACCTCTTAGGGAGTGTAAAATGTAAGTTAAAACACAAAAGAAAAAAATGATGTTGACTTCACATCATCCTGTTCTTTAATATGCTTTAATTCAGAAATTCAGGTAGATTGTGACAAGAAATGCTGTGTCAGCATGTTTTATTTAAAGAAAGAAAAGAAGAGAGGTCCCTGTCGTTATCCTAAGTGAAAAAATGAATTCTTTTGTGTTAATGTGTCATGACAAATGTGGTAGAAGAATTTTAGATTACATATCTATATACGTAAAATCAAGTGTGTCTAAGGTTTTGTGTATACAGATAATTGTACGAACAGAAAACAAAGCTGAACTAAAAAATTAGAAAGAGACATGAGAACTTTTATCTAGTAAATGAAGCTGGATTTACCAGTTTACGCCACTACCCTCTGCTCACCAGAACCTTTGGCTTCTTTCCATTCGCGACGGTAGTTGGTTTGGGACTACGACCCAGTGCACGATTGTTACAATGACGTCATATTTTTGGGTCTTGATTGTTTTTTTCAATTTACCTTAAATCACATTGTCCAGCGAAATATGGATTGAATCCTGTATAATCGCTGGTTAGTGATGACGATGGTCAGACGTCTCAACGGCATCCCATTCACTTCACCACGACTTCGAGGACCATTCTCCAGCAATGGCTCCTTTTAAAAGCAGCAGTGCTGGTGGTATTGACCGCTTCTTCGATGAGCGAATTCCACAAACTCACTATTCTGTTAGTGAAGTATTTGTTGCGTAGTCTAATGGCAGCTCTCTTCTGATATAGTTTCCGACTATGCCCCCTAGTTCTTGCAGTTTGGTCAACTTGGAATGACTTATTTAATGGAGAGTGAGAATTTAGGAGCGTATGCGTCATAATAATATCAACCTTTTACGTCTGTAGACAAGAGTGGGGAGTTTCAGTCTCTTCAGACGGATGAGTAGTTTAAGTATTTGTATCCGTCAATTAATTTCGTAGCCCATCTCTGAACTGATTCTAACTTCTGCTGGTCACCTTTGTTGAGGGGGCTAGCAACACACATGCCATACTCCAAAGTAGGCCTGACCAATGCCTTATATAATTTAGTCATTACCATAGGTGACCTACTAGTGATTGTTCTTTTTATAATGCCAAGGGCTTGGAGGGACTTTTATAACCTATGTTCTTTCTGACGGCTCCAAAATTATCCTGCATAAATTTTCGTATTTAAGTATTGATAAATTGAGCCAATTTCAGTGGAAGACAAAAATTGTACGCTTGGCGTAATGTTAGAGCTTGACAATAGTTTTTCAGGCCCTAATTGGGGATGTTGATAAATTTCTGAAAGTTTGTTCACCTGGATCAACAAACTTTCAAGTTCACGAAAAGCCAGTAAACCCTAATTTTATCAATTTTTTATAATTACACCTAAAGACGGTCCATTAGTTCCTAATTTGTGCTAAGCAATATTTAACAGATTTTAACAAGTTCATAAGCCAACTTTAACTTCTTGAACTTTTTCGCATGTTGACCAATGATTTGCTTGCGCAGGAACTGATGCCTTCGGCCGGGAAAGCAATGCATGTGTGGGGGAAACTCATCCGTCGCTTCCGTGTTTTCCCCCAGATTTCCCAGGTACCCTTTTAGAACTGGACCGACTCTGACTAAGTTTATACCATTGCCTAAGTGTCACACCATTCATTCCCTTTCCAAACCAGATAACCATATTAGAATATATTCTAAGCATAGAAATGTTTTTAGAAAAGATTATAGATATGAAATAATTGTAAAAACACAACTAAATTAGTATGGTAAAATAGCTTTCAACCATGTGGGATGTAACCAGGACAGAGGGCATTTGGGCGTATGCCCTAATACCAAAAACATAACTATTTGTACCATCTTTCCTTTAAGTTCCAATATTGTTCGTGCAGTCAATCTTTCCTGCAATTCCCCCACCCTCCTCCAATTTTGAGCCCCCAAATTACTTATATCTTAGGCAAAAAACATTAACAAATTCTGGAATGCTAAACTTTAAATCTTAGAAAAAAATCTGATCGCATTTGAAGTTCAGCAAAATCAGTTCCATTAAGAAACTTAATTTATTAGCAGTTTTTACACCAACCACCATACTTTCGCGAAAAATAAATTTACTATATTGTCAAAACAAGACATGAAGGAATTAATTTCACTTTCTAATTTAGGTTCAAGTCAGTATAAACAAAGTATAGAAAAAAATAAAGCGATGTTTAGTTGTTTTTCCTATCTATTCCTTTTTTGTAGACCAGTACATTGTAGATGCCACTATTATTAATATGGAGCAATAACAGATCTAGAAAGAACTTAATTTGGTGCAGGTGCAGATTAAGGTAATTACAGCAATCTTCAAAGTCAGAATCATGCAATCAAATCTTGTTTAATGGTACTAATAAGTGTAGACAGAAAATTTATTGAGCTGTTCGTATGTACTTATGCATGTATATTTCATTCTTGTAAGATAAAAAGGATTCACAAACACAAAAGTTAAGTCTGACTTGTGCTAATTCTTGTTCGTAGGTTAAAAGCTGATTTAAATGAAACTAAAGAACTTAAATTTGGTAAGAAACAATTCTGATTGCGTGTTTCCAACAATTAAATCAACTTTGTTTTAATGCCCCATCAAATGTTTTTGTTTTCCCACTTCAATGCATGTCAAATGCCAACCTTAAAAAGATTAACATTGTTTGGCATTCATAAATTTTTTTTTATTCCCTTTTCTGATATCATCTTTTCAGTTTTTCTTACGAAAGCACGAATCTAACTAAACTAAGCATTCTCAAGAGCCATACTGAATTCAAATATTGTCGTGCAAACACCAAAGGGTGTGACTGACATTCTCATTATTTTACATAAGAGCGAGTCGTTGTCAAGTTTCAATAAATCGTGTACAATATGTGGCGCACATAAAGCGCAACAGAAGTGTGCCACACGTGACGCAAAGGCGTAAAACATGGCAGAAGTGTGTTTATGAAGGGTCGAATGTGCCTCATAAAGAAGAACAAGCCATGTCCCACGATATAGGACCGCACGAGATGGCGGAAGTGAGCAACCCCTCCGTGCAAGAAGAAATTATGCTTCAAGATTTTCATGGGATCATAAAAAAAATAAAAAGAAGAACAACAAATATAACATGTAGCTTACATTATCAGGTACTCTATGAAAAATTAGCTTTTTCCAAATGAAAGTAAAGATCAATCTTAAAGATTGAAAAGGGCAAAAGTTATAATATAAATGATGGGGTGCCGTCCTTTCCTCAACCCCACATTCTTTATGCTAAACTTCTATTAAATGCTTTACTAGAAGCGTTTTCGAAGGCAAAAAAATTGGTCATGAGGTGGCACATTCGTCCTTAAGCACCAAAGCAGTTCATACAAAATGAACGGTTCTAGCATGTAAATTATGAAGTAACTGGCCTCCAGAGCCTGTTGGACCACAGGCAATAGAAAAAAAACCGTGGCAAATAATCCTTTTTGCGAAAACTGAATTAAATACATTTGCTTCTCACCCCCAGACACAACATTTTAATTCCTCTCACCCCCCCCCCAAAAAAAAAAAAACTTTTGCTGAAAGTCTCAATTCGGTCCCCACGGTGTGAGGCAAGACAGAGTATAGGCTACTTGGCAAACAACGAGTACAATTTATCAACTTTTAAATAAAATTACTGACTGTACGCAGTCTTTTTAAACTGCATTCAATATTAGCTGGACTTCAGACATAATTTATGGCATATATTCCCCTTTGATCGTCTGACAGAAAAATGTAAAACCTTGTAAAAAAATGAAAAATGTAAAAATGGATATAAGTAAATTTCACTGGTCGTCATTTTTAGAGCAGGCCTTGGTTGGGTATTTCGGAGACTTCGATTCCACAATATATAAGGTACAAACACACAGAATTGCATAATTGTGCACCAACTACTATGAAAAGGTCACTATTTTTTTTTGGGGGGGGGGGGTCTGAAACATGAAAAGAACATTTTTGGGTCGAGAATTTAAAAATTTCTGTATAAAAGACCCTTCAAACTAGTATGGGGTCTTAATGGTGAACAGTAGATATAATTGTGTGACAAAAAATCAAACTGTGGCGTAATAGTGGAGGGGTTGCAACATTCTTTACGCTTATGAAAATTTCATTTGATTGTATAAAGCAAATACACATAGGCGAGACACTATTATTGAGCCAAAGTATAGAAACTTCAGTCTTAACATGGTATAAAAGTCAAAGTTTAGCGTAAAGAGTGGGCTGAGGGTGATGACCTTCTTCATACTTGGGAAAATTTTCTTGTATTGTTTAAAAGGAATACACCCAAATGATGCCGTATTGTACAAGCTTTTCTATAAAAAATAGAGTAAATTTTAAACATAAAAAGGGTAAGGGGGTGGGAGCCCTTCTTATCTTTAGGATAACCACTAATATGGTATTATGTAAGAACAGAAGTGAAAATCAACAAAAAAGATTTTTTTCAATAAAAAATGAGTGATATGTCAGTACCTAAAATGATTAGAAATTATAAGCAAACGAACAAAGGGGGCCTGCCGCCCACTTAAAGACCCTCATCTCCAATGCATACATTCAACTTTTCCATATCAACGCTTCAACAATGAATGCTGTAAGACAATAACAATATGGCATAAGGCGACTTCCTTTTAAAAAGGTCCGATAGTTGCAATTGAAGCCCCCCCCCCTATAAATAAGATAATTTATACTTGATTCAATTTTCTAACGTCGCTCTTTACCCATGTTTAGAGACAATTGTTTTCCTATTTATTTACGCTTGAAACTCCTCTATTCTCACATGAATTTGCGTGTGCGATCAGAGGCGCCATTTGGACTAAAATCTTGGGGTGGGCATAAACTCCATCTTGAGGCCCCCCGACTCAGTTCGTGTCGCGTAATCATCTAGAAAATGGGCATTTGACAGAACTCGAGTATCTTTTATTATGTATCTTACCTACTTTCAAAGTTTACAATAATTAATAGCAAATAGTGTAATTACCCCAAGGGTCGTCAAGTAATTACGCTCTTTGGTTAATAGGCGTGCAATAATTTCAAATCAATTGGACAGAATGGATTATGTTGGACATAATGGATTCTGAGGCGTCATTTGGGGGGGTCAGGGGTGGGCAAATGCCCACCCCAGATTTTCTATGGGGGCCCAAGCTTCCACCACAAAGGGCCCTTTGCCGGCCATAATAATCTCTGAATGGATTATTATAGCCGGCAAAGGGCCCCCCCTGACCCCCCCCCTAAATGGCGCCTCTGTGTGCGATTTGAAGAAAACATTAAAGATGAACTCAGAAACTTGATCAACATTTTTTGATCGTCTGTACAATTTTCTGCGATTGAGTTTTCGAAAGTCTTTTTTGGAACACCGACGATTCAGCAAAAAAAAAACGAAAACACTGTGGGACTGTACAGATTTTTTTTTTCTTTCTTCCTTTTAATTTGCAGAGGAGCACACTAAAAAGCTAACAAGAAGCTAGTAATGTCAGTGATAACATCTAAGAATGGCTGTTTTTATTGTTTATCAACAATAAAAAAAAAATTATTTTTTTTTATTATTTTTTATTATTTTTTTATAATTTTATTTTTATTTTTTTAAATTTTATTTAGTTTATTAAAAGTTTATTAACTGCTGTTTATTGTTAAGAATAAAAATGTTTTTTTGCAATTTAAAACCGTCAATTGTTCTGGAATCATTAGTTTGGTGAACTCATTGTAACCGTTTCAATTTGCTTCTAATATTACGCTGACGTTCGGAAAACTTTTGCTTCACAAAAAGACTATCGGAGCCACAGTACAGATATCTAGATGTCACTACTGTGATTGGAGCAGCACACTCGTACTGTGATACGAGTGCAGATCAGTGGTTTAACTTCGTCAAAATTCTGAGGAAAGTAAACTTGGAGCCGATTTTCCCAAGTCAAGTAAAAATGACAGTGAAAAACGATCAATACAGTACCATAAAGGCAAAGGTACAGGCTACTAAAGGAAGATGATCTATTCCTGTGGTTGCTTGAATTAATGTAGGCCTATCTTAGTTTTGACAAGATTTTTGAGGAGGCTAAGGAAGGAATATAAGCCCCCAAAGCATCTATTCATATAGGCCAAGGGCAAAAATCTGTGAGTAAAGCGAATATTCACAATATGTAAAATATTAACTATTTCAATATCTAATTTCAAACTGTCAATATGTAAAATATGTAAAAAATAACTCTTACGGCAGAAGAGGGCATTGTTTTTGTAGGAGTTTAAGGGCGCTATGAAGCCAGAATCCAACCGTATCTTTTATGTGATTTGATTATCCAAATGGGACACATTTTTTTCCGTCAGAGTTAATTTAGGGTTCTTTGGATTGAATTAGGGATTAGAGCATCATATCTACATTTAAAATAGAAGAAAAAAAATGCTTAGAGCTTAATTCGACGCTAGAGAACCCACAGATACACTTCTCATGGCACGCAAAACTATTAAAAATTATTCCCAAGCGGACAATGGTTGGGCTTTTTTTTTAGAAAAGTTACATTCTTTTACAAAGTGTTACAAAATTTGTTCCTCTGAAAAATATCTCTTTTTGTTTATTTTGGCCTTCGAAGGGGTAAAGACAGTCTCTGGCCTGCCTTGATCCCGGGTTTCCATGAGTAGGCATACTAATAGCATTTCGGAGAATTATGCTTATTTCCAGGCAGGCACGTAGGCCTATGGTTGTTCTGGCCCACTCTTCCCCACAAAAAAGAATTTAGGTACTATTACGATTGTTCCTATCCTTTTACAATTCTTGGTTCTTATGTATTATACCGCCATCACTTAAGTTTACGCTGTGTAAAACTTGAGAACAAACCGGTTTTATTTGTTTGTATTAAGAAATAATTAGCTTACGCTCAGCTGAAAACTAGTGGTGGGTGACAGAATACATTGTAATTACGAAATCTGGGCTATATATTAGCACATTAGGGGGGTTGTGTTAGATAAGGTTACCCCCCCCCCTAATGTGCAACTATATAGCTCAAATTTATTTCTAAAGTATTATATTTTCATTATGTTTTAGTATTTTTTGTTAAGATTAACCTAACTTCACTTTTTGAGTCTTGGCGGTATAATATATAAGCAACCAATTCTTATATTTTTGCTTTTTGCGTTTTTTGAATCCCCCCCCCAAAAAAAAAATCCGCGTTCGTGCCTACTCTTGGGTCAACTTTCTTATATCCAGGGGGGAAACGGCCAACAGACATAATCATGAATTATTAAACACATTATTATAACTTAATTTCTAACCATTTAGTACGAAACTTTTCGAACAAAGATGAAAACTATTCTCTTTTTACTTTCGAATGATAAATAATTGGATAAATATTCATGACCGAAAAGTTTGCTGAGTTCTGTTTTTTACTATTTGACGGTTGAAAATAAATCTCTGCTCAACTTTTATTTCTCAGTAATCCATATTATTATACTTGAATCAAGAGTGAACCGGTTTGACCCCCTGCTGCATGTGCATCGTTTAGATTTCAAAAGTCAGTTGGAGCATACGTAAAAAATTTGCTGCGCGACAAGTGAGGTGAATAGACTGTTAGCAAAAACCCGAACTTGACAGAACATACTTTTTTCCTGTCTTTTCTTAGATACATCTGGTAACAACGGACTATTAACAAGTATAATAATTTGGTTTAATGTCAAGACAGCGATGTGGAATGTCGTCAAACAAAACCAAAGCGACTTGATTTTTTTTTTAATTTAGAATAATTGTAAAACTTTTTGTTGAGAAAATAAAAAATTGTCTTCGCAAGACTCGCTGTAAATAATTCTACTAAGTATGCAGACAAATAATAAAACGCCTTTCACATCAAAATATTGTCGCAGCTGCAAAAGGGGATATTTAGGTTTAATTAGCGTGGGGTGGGGTAGTGTTAGTAGCGCTAGGGTGGGGTAACAGTATCAATCTGATTGCTACAATCTTTCTCTTAAGTACTGTAAATGTTGGATTCAGATGCCTACCGGCACAAAGTTCGAAAAGACGAGGTAGGAAATCATCGGCCGTGTCAGGAAATTCTTGAGGAATGGGGGGAGGGAGAAATATTACCAGGAAATTTGTTTCCACTGATTTTAAATGGTGATTTCAACTTTTCCTATATAAAATGTTATATGTGTTTCTGCATACTTATATGATGTATTTCAATATCAAAGAACACTATTGCAGAGGTTGTGATGGCTTCAGTCGCGCAGAAGACCATGTCACGCAGAAGTTCTATCGACATGAACGATAATGCATGTCTCCGTCCACCCGAATTGTTTAAGTAGAATAACTAGCAAGAACTTATTCAACAAAACTACTGTTAATCGAAAATTTTGACTTAATAATCAAATGTTGTTTAAAATTTTACTTACAACCCAATATTTGAATTCTCAAGCAGAAAACTGAAAAAGCGGGAAGCTACCAACCAATTTACAATTATTCGTACATACACTTTGACAGCAATAAATCGTGTGTTTACTGGGCTTGTAGCCCACATCGTATCGTGGTTAAGTCTGGGCATAATTTGAAAAATAATCAAAAATTAAATAAAAAAAAACAACTTTTATCAACTGAAAGTAAGGTAAAAAAAGAAGGTAAAGGAAACGGTATTGGACTTTGCAGTCCCTACCAGCGTTGCTGATCTCCGTTTCCTGGCCCTTCGGTCAGGAAGTGCAATGGGGGTTTGGGAGCCAACCATTCTGTGCTTTCGCGCACCCTTCCTGTTTACCTTCCCCAGATTTCTCCAGGGACCCATTTAGAGCTTAATGAAAGTATGGAGCAATATTAAAAATTAAAACAAACAGAAATTACTCCATATATAGGGGGGCTACCCCTCCTCGAAACCTCACTCTTTATGCTATTTCAAAATTCTGGTCTGATACGTTTAGGGGGGAAACAGTATGGGAGTGGCTTGTTGCCCCCATTTACTTTTGACTCTTAAAAAGGGCCCTAGAACTTTCGATTTGCAATCAATTGAACCCCCTTCAAAGTTTATACCACCATATTTTCAATACGAAGTGCCTCTGAGAAAAAAAAAATACACATTGAACTCTTATGGCTCTTTTATGGCAACGCTATAGCATTGCTACTGACTGAGAGTAGAGCTTTAAATTTTGCTTCTAATGAAAATCTGGATTTATCCAGGAAATATGGGGGAATATGGGGGAATTTGCCTTGGGGGATTTTTAGCGCGGGAGCATTTTCCGGAGGGGTTTTGCGGGGGATTTTTTTTTTTTTGGGGGGGGGGGGGGTTCCGTGGTGAGCCTGAGCCTAGGCTGTTTATTGAATTTTAAAAATAAAAATACCTTCAGAATGATGCTCTGAATAGAATAGAATGGAGTAGGAGCTTGGGTAGTTGTTATTATGTCCCCAGGTGGTAATTATTGCGAATATAACTAGTAGTATTAGATTTTTAATAACATAGTCACCAAATCAGAATTTTGCTGCAACTAATCACCTCCAGACTATGTAGAATTTAGAATATGTAGAGGTAGCCTAAATATTCATTTTCCTCCATGGAGGAAACAAAAATTGGCACTAAAAGAACAAGTTAGTTGTAAACTCGACTGGAACAGTTTTCCAGTAGGTCCCAGCTTCAGCTTACTCTTTTGTTTCCAGTAAATCAGGCATACAGAGCTTATAATCTGGAACTCAGAAAATCCATAAAAAGAGAAACATGAGAATCTACTTAATATATTCAACTTTAATCGAAAAAGAGTCCACACTTAATGATTGTGGAATTTGAAAGTGAAGCCGTCAGACCCAAGGAACCGAACAACAACTTTTATATTTAACAAAATGGAATGTGGAGAGCTACATGGCCGAATCGCGACCCTGTCACTCAAATACTGAAATGGCATAGGATCTTATCTGATGGACAGAATGACAGCCGATACAGTAATCGAAAAATCGTGATCTATTCATTTGGGAAGAACAATCTAAACCCAACTCTAGTGTTCCTGGTCTGGCCGCAGGGGTATTTGAGATCAACTTGAAAAGCAGATTTTTTTGTAGAAACAAATTCAATTGTTTAAGAGGAGATAATAAATCCAAATGGTGCATTTCTTAGTTTAAAAAAGAGCAGCAAACATAGACCATAAGAGAGGTTACTAATAGAAAGTAAACTTCAAGTAAACAAAATTGCCCTGGTCTTAAAATCAGACCCTTCAAAAATCCCACTTTTGCTGTCAATGTCTTAAATCTTGATTCCACATCGTTATGCTCAGGTTTTCGTTTCTTATGTAATTAAATAAAAAAAAACTTTTTTTTGTAACTGCAAGTAAGGAGCGACATTGAAACTTAAAACGAACAGAAATTATTCCGTATATGAAAGGTGTTGTCCCCTCCTCAACGCCTCGCTCTTTACGCTAAAGTTTGACTCTTCTCACAACTCTACTTCTTAAAACAATAAAAAAAAACTTTAGCGTAAAGTTTTGGGGTTGAGCGAGGACAACCCCTTTCATATATGGAATAATTTCTGTTCGTTTTAAGTTTTAATGTCGCTCCTTACTTGCAGTTAAAAAACTTGTTTTTTCCTTAATTTCTGAACGTTTTTGAATTAATACATGTTTTGATTGCTCACCGCACATGAATATTTAAAACGAAATTTGCATATTAATATTTTTTTTTGCTAAACGGCTTTCTCATAGTTTTGATTGGACGATTTTGACAAAAAAGGGCGGGGGATTATTTATTTATTTTTTCATTGTTTTTTTTAATAGTACAAGATACTCCTGCGTCCCATTCATGGAAATTCTCTTCCCTCATAATAAATTCCTCCATGGAAAGATCCTCCCATGTAACCCCCTACCCCAACCAATCCCCACCCAACTCGAAAAAGTCCCCCTAAAAACGTCGGTACACTTCCCGATAGCCACAAGTAAATGTAAACAATGGTCAAAGTTCGTAACTTGCAGCCCCTCCCCCGGGGACTGTGGGGAATTAAGTCGTCCCCAAAGACATAGATATTAGTTTTTTCGACTATGCCGAACAGAATGGCAATCTCAAAATTTTGATCTGGTAACTTTGGGATACAAATTAGCGTGGGAGGGGGCCTAGGTGTCCTCTAACTTTTTGGTCACTTAAAAAGGGCACTAGAACTTTTAATTTCCGTCAGAATGAGCCCTCTTGCAACATTCTAGGACCACTGGGTCGATGCGATCACCCCTGGAAAAAAAACAAAAAACAAATTTCTGGCAAAATGTTTGTCTTCTGGCAAAAAATACGAAATTCCACATTTTTGTTGATAAGAGCTTGAAACTTCTACAGTCGGGTTGTCGGTACGCTGAATCTGATGGTGTGATTTTCGTTAAGATTCTATTACTTCTAGGGTGTGTTCCTCCCTATTTTCTAAAATAAGGCTATTTTCTAAAATAAGTTCTTGGTTCTTTACCAAGAACTGTTTGATCCTTTATTCCCACATTCTAGATTATGTAGTCTGTTACTTAAAAGGCATAATAATATTAAAACTCAGAAGATATCCTTATTTTTTCAAATATATGGGAACTTTTTTTCAAAATATCATTTTATTTGTTATGTGGCTTTCCCAGAAAAAAAAAATCATGTTTACTCACCTTGCATACTAGTACTAGACGTTTATTAAATTGAAATGTTGTCTTTCCTGCTGTTTATCCTTCGACGAGGGCTAGCACAGGATTTTTTCAAGCGGACAGGCCTCCAAAATGATTTCCATATGGGCACATTTTGTAAAGCAAATTTTACCCAGAAATAAGTCACATGTATCCCAACATAACAATATTTAGGATTCTTTGCGTATACCTAGCCTTCTAAATTGCCTGGGAAGGAGGGGTGTGCATCGTTTGTCCCCTTGCTGAAAACCTTGTCCTCTATGAGGAAGTTAATGCTTGATATTTGCAGTCGGCATGTGTTAGTGACTCTGTCGAAGATTCCAAAGATAAAGCACAAAGAGAGATTAAATATTTAATCGAATGTCACTTAGCCTCAAAGTGACAGATGCCAGGCGCTTCGTGATCTTATCTGCCCAAAATTGTGATTAGATGCTCAGCTCCTGACTTCTTAGACTGCCTATTATGAAGCAATTTCTATCTACTAAGCTTTACGAAAAAGGTTTCATGTTACAAGTTGAGCTAGTATTTGTCCGAGTTTTTGTAATAGTTATCTATCTATTAATCAAGAGGATTAAACAAACAATTTGGATGTTCTTTTTCGGTTAAGACAAAAGAGAATTTCAAATCTCTAAACTACTAAACACCTTTTAGGAACTGAATTTAAAATTTTCTAATTTGAAACTATGAAGGAAACCCCAACATAAGGTCGAACAATAGTGGATACGGCAAAAAAAAAAATAATGCCCCAGCAAACACTGGTTAACGGCTCTATAAAATGCCCTCCACTTATTTTTGGATCCCTATAAATTTTAACACATTCAAACTGGAATTATACATGCAAATCTGAAATTTACGTTCACGAAGGAGGAATATATAGACCCAGGTTACCTTATTAGCCATTATCTAATACTATTACCACTAATTATTCATCCCAGTACCAAACCGCTTGTGCTATTTACAGCTACGCATGTTACTTCTCCGTCCAACTCTGTTCAGACTTCCTTTATATTATTTGACATGAACTCTTTCCTCCCCATTCCAGGACGTCCTTCTTTTCGTTTGGCAGTAGCTGGATTGTCAAAAAGCTCGATCTCTGGCAACGTATTATTTGTAAAACGCGAACTAACCATCTTAGACTCTTTGTTATATCCCTAGACAGAATTAATTCCTTTCGAAAATATCTAGCATTCCAACTTATTGAGCTACCCGCACTTCGGAACCATAATAAACAAGTGTCATTACAATGACTTCCAGTATCCTGATCTTAGTATCAACACGTACTTTCCAATTCGTCTGAACATTTTTTTTCAAGTCCAAAAAATCCCCTTCTACCAAACTTAGTTTTTATGCATATATTTCTAGTTGCTTCTGGAATTTTCCCTAAAACATCGTCTTCTACATCAAAAATATTTTCCAAAATCATCTTTACTTTTAACATCAATACAGTACTCATATATGCCCTATTGCGTTTTACTACTAGGTTATTCATGTCAGCAAAATTGTGACTGTTTATTGCCATTTTCACTTTTCTTCCCTCGGCAAACTTGACCTAAGCCAGAATATCATCTATCAGTATTCGTAATAAACTGGCTATTAAACCTTTTTAACAACGGTGCCACTTTCTACCTGAGATATTCGCTATTTATTTCCGCGATTCTGTGTAAAATTCCTTCGAGTCACTAGTGTCTCCACTATTCGGCATTGCAAGGACATATACTACTATGACTGATCCCTTCTGCCTTTTAGTTATAAAAGGCGCAATTACTATTTTATTATTTACACCTTTCGAGCTCATAGACGATATACCCAATCTTCACTGCCTGAAAAAATTAATTCTATTCATCTATGCCATGTTTCCTAACTTTAGGAGATGACTTTACGAAACTCCAAGCGAGCCTAAGCCAAAACGTCTAGATTTCAGTCAAATATCAACACGATAAGGTCTTTCAACGTCGCAATGTTCAAGGTTGTATTTTCGTATAATTTAAATCAAACAGTTCGTGGTAACGAACTGTAGTAAGGAGCGACCCGGCTCAATAGTAACCAAAACTCTAAAAAATGGAAGTTTGATACCAATAGCTACATCAAAAGAATCGCATTTTAATGCTGGTTTTAAATATATAAGTTTCATCAAGTTTAGTCTTACCCATCAAAAGTTACGAGCCTGAGAAAATTTGCGTTATTTTAGAAAATAGGGGGAAACACCCCCTAAAAGTCATAGAATCTTAACGAAAATAACACCATCAGATTCAGCGTATCAGAGAACCCTACTGTAGAAGTTTCGAGCTCCTATCTACAAAAATGTGGAATTTTGCATTTTTTGCCAGAAGGCAGATCACGGATGCGTGTTTATTTTTTTTATTTTTTTTGTTTTTTTTTTCCCAGGGGTGATCGTATCGACCCAGTTGTCCTAGAATGTTCCAAGAGGGCTCATTTTAAAGGAAGTGAAAAGTTCTAGTGCCCTTTTTAAGTGACCAAAAAAATTGGAGGGCACCTAGGCCCCCTCCCACGCTAATTATTTTTCCAAAGTCAACGGATCAAAATTCTGAGATAGCCATTTTATTCAACGTAGTCGAAAAACCTTATAACTATGTCTTTGTGGACGACTTACTCCCCCACAGTCCCCGTGGGAGGGGCAACAAGTTACAAACTTTGACCTGTGCTTACATATAGTAATGGTTATTGGGAAGTATACAGGCGTTTTCAGGAGGATTTTTTTGGTTGGGGGGAGGGGTTGAGAAGAGGAGGATATGCTGGAGGAACTTTCCATCGAGAATTTGTCATGGGAGAAGAAAATTTCCATGAAGGGAGAGCAGGATTTACTAGCATTATTAAAAAAAAAAACAATTAAAAAATAAATGTGAAAAAGCTTTTTCAGCTGGAAGTAAGGAATAGCAATAAAACTTAAAACAAACAGAAATTATTACCCATATGAGGGGCTCACCTCCTTCTAATACCTTGCCCTTTACGCTAAAGTATTTTTAGTAATTTCAACTATTTATTCTACGGCTTTTGTGATTCAGGGGTCATTCTTTGTGAACTGGGATAAAATTTAAGCTTTAGTGTAAAGAGCGAGGTACTGAAGATGGGGCGAATCCCCTCATATATGTAATAAAAACATGAGAATACAAAAGTTCTTTACGTAAGCTAATTTATAAGTTACGTAAATCTTTTACTAATAAAAAGATTCGTAAAAAATTAAAACTTCTAGTTGCCTTTTTAATTAACCAAAAAATCGGAGGGCAACTAGGCTTCGTCCCCCGCTCTTTTTTTCTCAAAATCATTCGAACAAAATTATGAGAAAGCCATTTAGCCAAAAAAAAAAAAAAATGCAAATTTCGTTTTGATTATTCCTCTGCGGAGAGCCAAAATCAAAACATGCATTGATTCAAAAACGTTCAGAAATTAAATTAAAAAAACAAGTTTTTTTAACTGAAAGTAAGGAGCGACATTAAAACATTAAACGCACAGAAATTACTTCGTATATGAAAGAGGCTGCTTCCTCATCAACGCCCCGCTCTTTACGCTAAAGTTTTTTACTGTTTTAAAAAGAAGAATTGAGAGAAAGAGTCAAACTTTAGCGTAAAGAACGGGGCGCTGATGAGGAAGCAGCCTCTTTCATATACGAAGTAATTTCTGTGCGTTTTAAGTTTTAATGTCGCTCCTTACTTTCAGTTAAAAAAAAACTTGTTTTTTTAATTTAATGACTAAAAGCAATAGAACTTCAACATGCAAAAGCCATAGAATTGTCAAAATTCATGACTTTTCTCATAAGGATTTCAAAGTCCTGCTTTGTGCTCCGCAAAATTTCTATGTTTAAGGTGATTTTTAACATGCTTTTACAATTATTTGCAGAATAAATATTTGATCTGCGGAGTATTGTTGCTGATACAATATAATGTAAAAAACGAGATTTTTCCGAGGGAAGTAAAGAGCGAAGTTGAAATTTAAAATGGAGAAAAATAGTTATTTCACAGTCAATCTAAGATACATCAATAAAACTAGTACAAATAAACCAACCAATTATGTTTCCCTATGCTTTTAGGATTATAGAAAACTAGTGCTTTACTGAAAACACAAAATAATATAGGACTTTTGGTACAGTAAAAGCAAACCAATTAAGGACATTTTTTACAGAATAAGAATATTATCAATCCCTACTCGGATCAATCCCTTTTAAGATAAAGCAACAATCCATTTTAGGATTGTTGCTTTATTTATTTATTTTTTTTTACGTTTAATTTGGTATCACTTCTGCACAAAGGCTTAGTTCAATGACTGGCTCTTGTGTTTGGTTCTGAAGAGGACATGTCATGATTAGTTTGTAGACAAGTTCGAAGTAAAGCCGTCTTGATAGCATTATGACTATGGACTAGCTTTAGGATTTGTATTATAGCTTGAAATTCACTGTTGTATAGAGAGAAATAATCAGATTTCCAGATTTCATCTTATGTCTTATTTGATCTTCATTTCAAGTAATACTAAAGCATATTTCTTACAATTTAAGATTGTATATTACTCACTATTGGTATTATAGCTGGCGAGACCAAAATGCTACCTGATAAATTAATTCAATATTTCTGTATGCTGTTCAATGGCTACTTCGCGGTTATTAAAACATATTTAATTTTACGCTTATGTTTTTAAGATATTTTTAATTGTATACCGAAAGTTACTGATATCACAACTCGTGTAAGACTATAAAAAGCATTATAGATTATTTATTGTTGTCAGGCTACATACTCACTTTTGACTCCCAAATCAATATTCCTGTTCTTTATTCTTGACTTTTGTGTTTTCAGTAAAGCACTGATTTTCATTAGTCCCAAAAGCATTGGGAAACATTATTATTTGGTTTATTTATACTAGGTTTATATATATATATATATATATATATATATATATATATATATATATATATATATATATATATATTAAATTGGCTGTGAAGTAATAATTTTTGTCCGTTTTAAGTTTCAACTTCGTTCTTTACTTCCCTCGGAAAAACTTTGTTTTTAAAATTAATTACATAGGTACCTGTTTTGTACTCCAGAGCTTTTCCATTTAAGAAGTGGCACCAAAAGTGTTGTTTTCAGTGCTAAGTCGCACTTACGAATGGTAAAGTTGAAAAAAAAGAAGCACGTATATATTAGCAATAGCTTTCAAATGCGCCATTAAACATTACTTTTATAAGTTCTGCTAGCCCAATAGCCCCAGCTTTTCCACTTGAGACACGGCACCACAAGTGCCATTTTTAGCGCTATTTAGAACTTGCAGATGGTGGAAAGTATAGGAAGAATGTAGAAATGGGCAGTATATTTTATATGACCAATAAAAAATCTGCCTACGATGTTCTGGTAGCTTGCTAGTACCGCCCCTGAAAAATGGCACAAAAAGTGCCATTTTAGTGTCATATGGCACTTTCAGATGGCGAAATTTATAAAAAGCACGTAGATATGAGAAATAGCTTTTGAATTAGCCATTAAGCATCTCTCTATGATGTTCTGGTAACCCGGTAGGCCAAGAAAAAAAAACGAAAAAAAAAAAAAAAAAAAAAGGGAGACAGATCAGTGCTACCGATGCAAAAAAGAGATTTTTCCTTGTTGTTCAAGGAGGGGGACTGTAATTTCTCTAGGGTAGGGTTTTCGACCATGCTGATTCCAATGATTGTTACAAATGGTATTAACCGGAATAATAGTTAACATTCCTGAATCAGTGTCAGATGGCCATTTTTTTCACTAGGCAGATTTTTTAAAACGCTTTTTTTTAACTCTTGGTTACTATGGGCTGTTGTTCGCTCTTTACTAGGTTGCAGCTACCGCTGGAACCATGATAAAGTTGGCTGCAGCTGGTCATCCATAAAGTTTGAGGCTGTTCCTGCCATTCCATAACGGAAAATACTTAAACTAAGAATGTAATGGTCAGTTCAAATGGTCATCTTCGGTTGATCCTGTAGTTCAAATTAACTCACCAATGAGACTCAAGTTCACATTCTCACCACCTTTTAGTAAATTTGTGAGATAGGCACAATTCACACAATGCGAAACCAATGTTAGTATAAGATTAGATCATCATTTTGTGTGCATCTTGTTAGTAAATTAGCAGTTGAAACAGTTAAGTCTTCATTTACCTATTTCCAACTTTTCCATTTTGTCTTTTTTTTTGTTGAGTTTTGTACATGATACAAATGATTGAAAGCAGATACTCTTATGAAATATAAAAATAAGTCAAAGACCATCTAACTAAAGGATTCTACAAAGGGCTGTACATGGGGCACTAATTCAAATGTTAACAGTTGCTATTACTGTGTTCAGTTCAGAAAAGGCCATACGTAAACTGTTCCTAAATAAAACTTTTAAATGGTAGCGACATCTAATATTGGGATCGATTCCACTGTTCATGAAAACGAATTTTTCGAAATGAATCCGGAAACAATTCAAGACAACCTTGAAATCCTTCCTGAAATCCTACTTTTAAGTAAAATTGTTGAATACTCTGTTCGGGTTGAAACCAGTAGAACAATTCTATTGTTAAGCCTTCTTTGAGATTCAAGATCTGGGAGACGCAGGCCACCGTTGCTTAGCGGCTTTTCTAAAGGGAAGACAATAATAACAAAATAACAGTACTATTCAATTTCTCTATCCACAGTCTTTCCAAATATAATGGTTGCTACCCTAAAAATGACCCCCCCCCCCGCCCCAAGGGTGCCATATATAGAAGTAGGCTCTATACCAAACTACAAAAGATACTTACAGCATTGGTTCTCCAACTTATATAGACACTGTACCCCCTTTTACCCACAAAACATTTTAGGTACTGCTTCTCAGTTACAGGTACTAACTAAACTATAGCTAAAATACAAATAGAATAACCAGTCCTAGAGTTAAAGAGTTGTTATAATTTTTTTGTTGGCTGGCATACCCCCTACAAGGGGTACGCGTACCACAGTTTGAGAACCACTATAGGTAGCATGTTCCTAATCTTTCCTATCAATCAGATTTTCAAGTTTCCTTTCATTGTTATCCACATTTTAAAATCATTTGGAAACTTATTTTGTCGAGATGATCTCAATTCTTTTGCAACGAGACAATACTTTTAGCAAGTAAGGAATATAAATAACCGTTAACGGCAAATTTTTTGCAGTTCATATAATTGACTTACCAATAAAGTGAACATACACATACACATACACTACTCGATGCCTTTTTTATGTTCTTTACAAATATTATAATCGCTTGTACTGCAAATTTTTGAGCTTGCACTTTTTGAGCTTTTAAAAATGACGAATTTTCAAGTAAAGTACGAGTTATCGGTGGTTTTCGACAAAATACTACTACTTTTTCTCAGTGCCGTTTCCTCGGTTGTTTTCGACAAAATAATACTACATTTTCTCAGTGCCAAAATTATTTATAATAAGGTTAGGTTGGGTTAGATTAGGTCAAAAAGTGCTTAAATTGGAATTTGCGTTAGAAGCAATTATTGTATTCGTAAAGAATATAAGAAAAAAGCATCGAGTGGTATGTTCACTTTATTGGTAAGTCAATTATACGAACTGCGAAAAATTTACCCCGTTAGCAAAGAAAGACGATGGATTGAGTACCGGAAACAACAGATAAATACATTATTTAGGGCTAAATTCACCATTAGAGAGGGGAGGCACACTGTCACGGTAGTCCCTATTTTATTTGAAAATAGTATCGATTGGGGTGCTTCAATCGAATAATGCTATTGTTTATTATTATTGTGTTTTCTTCAGAACAGCCTCTAAACTACGGTGGTACCGAGCATCGTCATCCTAAACACAGGAATAATCCAGCTCTAGTCAATTTTGTATCTATGTATGTATTTATTTATAACCCATCATATAAAATAATGAAGTGATGGAGTACATTGAAAAAAAACTAGAATTCACCTTTTGAAGGTCTGACAAATTTGTTCTTAAGGGATAAAATTAATTTAAAGGTGCATTAAAAATGGTTAAACGCAAGACAGATTTCATCCGAATTATTGTCATATACTGACCTGGGACCGTTTGAAATGTGTTCTCTATCCAGTCTTCGGTGTTACCAATTCAGAGTACAAAATCATACTAACTGTTGTAATCGGATCACTAAGAGCGCTGATACCTGCGATTTAGGTATTGGTTGGCTTATAGCTCTACCCATCGAGCTTCAACATTCTTGATCTTTGAAAAATGCTACTTAAAAGGGTTGGGACAGCTCAAATGGCTGGAGCTTCCCTGCTGTAACTTGTAATTAAAGTGGAATGTAAAGTTTATTTTTTTATGTTCTTTTATTGCCCGTAATTAATTAAATGTATAGCTGGGCTAAAAATGAATTAAATTTTATTATGCGAAATGGCAAACTTATGCATAAATGCTTCATTTATATTTTTTGTTTCTTTTCAAAACTGTTTCTTTGACGTGTACAAGGTTTAAAAAATGATGGTAATTGAGACTGCATAAGTAGTTAGCATCAAGGTTGTCACGTTTGAATTATAGCCTTTAAAAAGGTATTTTCAGAAACATGTAAGAAAAAAGGTAAATGTATGTAAGTTCAACTTTCCTACAAAAATTTAAAACTGTCGTCAGAAGGGCTCCATTTTCAGAATCTTTTTTTTATAAATATCGTAAAATTCAGCTATTTTTTCATGTTTTAACGGACTTCAAAACCCACCAATCCCGCCAACAATATTATTATCATCGATCTATATAATCCTCCTACGTGCACGTAGATTTCAGGTTTGCATGTAGAATTCCAGTTTGCATATATTAAAAAACTTTTTTTTAATGTCGCAATATTCAGCTATTTTATCATGTTTCAACGGAGTCCAATCCCACCACCACTTTCCTCCCAAAAATAGGGTAAAAACCTTGGTAAAGAGAAAAGAATTTTCACAAAGAGTTAAAAACTGAAATAAATTCCACTTTTACCCATTTTCAGGCATTTACCCAAATCGCGGTGTATATTTCAGCTCTCTTCACTCTTCTTAACATCTATCCCCTACCTATTTCTTCCCTTGGTCATAAGGAAACTCCAATAATAAAACACAAAATAAAGAAAGAAACGCATTTTTCAATCAATCAATCAATTTATTGATAATAAAAGAAAAAACTTTTACAAAAGTAAAGTGGTTGCTAGGCCCAAGAAGCTTTGCTTGTAATGGACCACAGAGAACAAGAATAAAACACTATTATAAAATATATACAAAAAAATAATAAATAAAAAAAAACACTGGAACAAGACAAGGATATTGAATAGATAGGATATTTAACAGATAGAAGATTTAGAAGGAGATTTAACATATAGCTGAAAATGATTTTAAAAGAAGAGAAGAGACATACAAATTAGGAAAGGATTAATAAAGAGAGAGAAAAATTATTGAATTGGAAAGACCCGACGAAATAATACCTTTGCAGAAAGAAAAAGAGGGACATCCCAAGGGATGGAGTTCCATAATAGAATTGATTGATATACTGGAGACCTCTGGGCTGCTGTAGAAGATCGTTTTGGTAAAATAAATCGTCGAGAAGAATTACGTAAAGAAGAAAAGTACCTACCTGAGAAAAACTGCTGTAGGGGCGGTGGGAGAGTACCTAGAAAAGCAGAATGCGCTAAATAAAGAGTATTTTTACCTATAATATGATCCAGCGGAGCTATTCCAGTATCATTATAAAGATCAGAGGAAGGGTAAAGCATTAGATGTAGAGTCTTGAGTTCTGTTTTAAAGATTTGACAACCAGATAAATAAGAACTTTGGGATATTTGTTTAAGAAAATTCATGGCAACGCTGGGACTATAGCTACGCAAAATTCTCAAATTCTTGGATCCTTAAATTGATGTGCGTAAACAAAATACGGTGCTTAAGACCCTTTATTTAACAATGAATCAACAAACATATGTTTTTAATTATTCAAACTAAATTAAACTTACAGT
This sequence comes from Artemia franciscana, assembly GCF_032884065.1. NCBI lineage: Eukaryota > Metazoa > Arthropoda > Branchiopoda > Anostraca > Artemiidae > Artemia > Artemia franciscana. Next base: position 22,472,332 of record NC_088868.1, on the reverse strand, counting down.
AAATAGTGAACAACATTTTTTCTTGTTCTTAAATTAAAGACAAATAAATATATATTTATTAAAAAGTAAAAGAAATAGAGGAGGTGCATAAATATACATGAGTTTATGGGAAAACTCTTAAAAATTACAAAATTTGGGGGATGAGTCTGAGCCTCCCTGACGTTTGTCGGTGCCCATTGGGAGGCATGAGTACAAACGGGGCAAGCCTGTTGAGAAAGGGCCCGTTAAAGCTATTATAGACAAGTAATAAATAAATTGCACCTAAAGGTCTGTTTCAGATACTGTATATTATAGTTTTTCATGAATTGTGTTTATGTTTTTGATTAGACCGTTTTTCTGATGCTCTAATATCAGCCGCATAAACTTTTCCGGAATAACATTTACCAAATGAATAATGAGCATTTTTCCTTCTTTAACTGAATTGTAAATCTTATGATTCTTTACTTAAATTTAAAAAAAAAAACTAGCTTTTCAACCGAAAGTAAGGCCCAACATTAAAACTTAGAACGAACAGAAATTATTACGTATATGAAGGATTCGCCACCTCGTCAATGCATCGCTCTTTATGCTAGATTTCAAATTTTCTTCCAACTCTTTAAGAATGACCCCTGAATCAATAAGGTTGTTTAATTAGAATAAATAGCTCTTTTGAAAGCACTAAAAAAAACTTTAGTGCAAAGAGCGAGGCAGTAACAAGGGGTGAACCCCCTCATGTACTTAATAATTTCTGTTCGTTATAAGTTTGAATGTTGCTCCTTATTTCAGTTGAAAACTTGTTTTTTATTTAATTTCTCATAGTTTTTTAGATAATGCTGGGTAATCCTCACGCCCTTCATGGAAAATTCTCTTCCCCCATGAAAAATTCCTCCATGGAGATCTCCTCCCGTGTACCCCCCCCCCAGCCCCCCACAGCAAAAAATCTCCCCTGCAAATGTCTGTATGCTTCACAATAGCCAATATTATTTGTAAGCAATGGGCACAGGTCATAACTTGCAGCCCCTCCCTTGGGGACTGTGGGGGATTAATTCATCACCAAAGACATAGTTGTAAAATTTTTCGACTATGCTGGACAAAACAGCTATCTCAAATAATTAAAAATCAAATATCTCTAAGAAATAATATCCAAATATCTATAATATCAAATACCTAGATATTTAATATTAAATATCTCAAAAATATTCCATATATTAAAAGGGTTTTCCTCTCCTCAGCACCTCGCTCTTTACGCTATAAGTATTTTTTATTGTTTAAAAAAGTAGAGGTGTAACAAAGAGTCAAACTTTAGCGTAAAGAGCGGGATGTTGAGGAGGGGACAGCCCTTTTAATATACGGAATGATTGCCGTTCGTCTTAAGTTTTAATGTCGCTCCTTACTTGCAGTTAAAAAAAACTTTTTTTTATTTAATTGGTATGAAAATTCTGTCAATAGAGTTTCGATTACTATTGAACAGGTTCGCTCCTTACTCATAGTTCATTACCACGAACTGCTTGATTTTTGGTTGTGATTTTGTTTTCTGTCCACCTGCCTTCCGTGGGTCCTGGTATATGTATAATTTATTTTGAAGGTTCAAAGAGCTTTTAATAGAAATCACACCATCAGATTCAGTGTCTCATGAGACCCTACTGAAGAAGCTTATTGTTCTTTTTTCTACAAAAATGTGGCATTTTGTCATTTTGCATGGGACAGTAAAATCATGAATGCGTATTTATTATAATACTCTTTATTTTATCCCAAGGGGCGAACAGATGTTTCAAGAAGATTAGACAGAGCACGTTCAAACAAAAATTATTAGTTCTAATGCCCTTTTTAAGTGACCAAAAGATTGTAGGGTAACTGCATTATTCACTTTTTCTTTTTTTTTTACCAAGCCAATTTGTATGGGAAGCGTTGTAAAAACATCGAAGGGGGGCTCATTTGATTAGAATTTGAAAGTTCTAGTGCCTTTTTTAAGAGTAAAAAATGCTCGGAGGTGAACCAGCCCCCTTCCCATGACCTTTTTCGCTGTCTGCCCTCTGAGGAAATTCTGTAAAATTTTGCGATAGTCATTTATTTCAGTATAGTTGAAAGGTCCAATAACTATGGCTCTGGGGATGCCAAGAGTGCCCACAGCCCTTGGGGCAAGGGTTGTAAGTTGTGCAATTCGCCCATTGTTTAGTTGTAGAATTTATTATTGGGGAAGGAGGGGGGAAGTTTGACCCTGTGTCTCGGAAAAGGCTAAAGGATCATTGGTGGATTCAGAGGGGCCGGGGGGTGCCCCAGGCCCTCCAGTATTTTCTGGCTCCCTTATTCCTTCATCCGCCCCTGTAAGGGATATTGAACTTACCAAAAGGGACAATGTGCAGCCTATTGTTATAAATGCTACTGACAAACTACTAATGACAAACAACTAATACTATTACTACTCCTGCTGATACTGCTAGTTCTACTTTTCCTTCTAAGGCTAAGGTTACTTAGGTGATATTTTCAGGTGTTGCTGAGGGGGATTTTGAACAAAATCAAAACACATTATTCGCATGTACATGCAGGTTTTCAAAAGAGCGTGTCAACAATATCTCAGGAACGGCATAGACTAATAAGTTAAAATTTTCAAGGCTTTGGAGGGGGAGGGGGTATCAAATAACGAAAAGGCACTATATCCAGACACAATATGTCAGGAAAGGAATAAGATATTAGCACATTTTCATAGGATTAACTAGATTTTCCACCCACCTTTTTAAATATTGTTTCCCATACCCATCCATCTAAAGCACTACAATACAATTATTATTTAAATTTGATACAAAATTTAGCACCACTCCTCTTTGTTGCAGATTTTGCTTATTTTAAGCTTGAATTGGCTATTTACTGTAATTTCAATTTGTTTCAGGTTTCATTTATTTTTTAGGGTGATTTTTGGTCGTTTTACGATTAAAGTATTATTTGAATTCATTTATCCTTGTCTTTGGTTTAACGTAGCTCTTTACTTTTCCTTGAAAAACTTTTTTGTGGATAATTTCTTTTTCAATTAATCTTTAAAAGCAAGCTTTAAATTGTAGGCTAAACAGAATAAAAGTAAGGCCCCTAAATCTCAGAACTATTCAACAGCTAGAAATCGGTCAAAAATACATAATTTTTCTTTTTTGGGAGGGGGGGTATAAAAAATCACATTCATGCTCTAAAGAATCACAAAACTAGGGGAATTGCAAGAAAATATGGAACTACAGAGAATATATTGGAAATCCCAAGATTTTATAGGAATAAGGCCATAAGGAAGTGATATCCTGATGCATATGACGCATAAAACTTTGGAGTTGCTACCATTATGAAGATAAACACGTCATCATCTCTTTTAAGAGATTAATTGAAAAAACTTTTTACCCAAAACAAGTTTTTCAAGGAGAAGTAAAGAACTCCATTAAACCAAAAATGCGCAAAAATCAAATCAAATAATCTACAAAACATAAAACTACCACAAATCAGCATCAATACATAAACGGAACCCAAAACGAACAGAAATTACAACAAATAACCGAGTCACACTCAAAACGAGCAAAAATTAACGTGATTAGGACTCACAGTCCTTATACCTTCTCAAGGCCAGAACATATTTTGCTCTTTACTGAAAAAATACGAATGAATGTGTTTTGTTATTTTAATATACATATGCTTATAATTATTCTTTAAAATCTTAATAATTTTTATTTATTAAAGTTATAGAAATGAAAACATTTAATTCTTTCACTAAAGTGCAAATAATGTTCTGACCTTGAGAAGACATAGGGATTGTGAGCTCCCCTGAAAACTCCCTTTTCAACATCCTCTTGAACACCCGATTTTCCAAATTAAAATATATATAAATTATAAGATAAGCTCCTTTGACAATTTAAATACACATAGTATCTATTGTTGCTTTGAGGTTGCTATCAATATTCTCTCAAATTTTATGTTCGAAGACTTAATCTTAATAGTACTAGTGTCATAGCAGTTACGGTGGTAGGAGGAGAAGTAGTTGCAGTGTCAGTGTTGTATTAATAGTAGTAGTAACAGTAGCAGAAACAATATTAATAATGGTAGTAGGTAGGAGTAGGAGGTGGTAGGAGGAGAAGTAGTTGCAGTGTCAGTGTTGTATTAGTAGTAGTAGTAACAGTAGCAGAAACAATATTAATAATGATAGTAGGTAGGAGTAGGAGGTGGTAGGAGGAGAAGTAGTTGCAGTGTCAGTGTTGTATTAGTAGTAGTAGTAACAGTAGCAGAAACAATATTAATAATGGTAGTAGCATGTACGTCTTGCCTTTTGATCAGTTGAACGTACCTTTCATGATGCCCTTTCATCTATGCTTTTGGCAACCTTTTCATGTTAATACTCTAAGCCTTACTAGTTGTTGCAATTCAAGTAGTAGTTGGAGTAGTTTAGTAGCAGTAGTAGCCTTGGTAGAAGTAGCAGTGGTAGTAGCGTTAGTAGTAACATGCATATATTACCTTTTTGTCAATTGATCTTACCCTTTAAGTATTCTCTGAAAGTTCCAACTTAATACCCTAACCCATTCTTGAAATACGCCTTTTGACGATCTACATGCACACAGTGTGTTTTGATTCAGTTCAAATGTTTATTTCAATATCCTCAACATTAGTAGTACCCGCTACAGAAGTAGAAGTTTTAGTGATATTTGTGGTAGTAGTAGTAGCAGTTGTGATAGCAGTAGAAGTAGGGGTAGTTGCAGGAGTAGCAGGGTGCAAGCATTGCCTTTTTGGTCTATTGATCATCTCCCTTATTATTTTCTGTAAGTTCTAAATTAATATACTCCTAATTTGAAATATCATTCCTGAGTTAAGCGCTTTTGACAACCCATATACAGATAACATGTTTTGATTTAGTTCAACACTCTCCGCAACATTTCTCGAAAGACTCACCTTAATGCCCTTCGTATTTTGGGAAAGTAGTAGTCAAAAATGCATATTTTTTCTCAATGACACATACTGTATATAAACAATGAACAAATTGCCTAACTTCCAGCCCTGGCCCTCAGGTCTCAGGGGGGGGGGGTTAACTTTTCCAAACGCATAGTTACTGAACCTTTCAACAATGCTGAAAATAGAAGCCTCAAAACTTTGTTTGATGTTTGTTCTTGGGAAATGATGGGCGTCAGAGGGGGGGGGGATGGTTGCTCTCAAATAGTTTTGATTCTTAAAAAGGGTACTATAGCTTCCAATTTCAAATCAGATGAGCCACATCTGAATTTTATACCACAACCCATTCCATAAAAAACCTTATATGGCCCCAGGGCATAACTTACAGCCTTTGTATCAGGGCTTTGGGGGGTTGTGTCAACCTAGAATCATTGTTATACGTTCTTTGGACTATTTTGTTTCAAAATGGATATCTTACAATTTCAATCACATGTGTTTCATGAAAAGAGGGGTGGTTTGGGGGGCAAGTTGACCTCCATCACTTACGACATTTAAAGGAGAACTAGAATTTCTGAATTTTCAAGCAAATGAGTCACCTCTAAAGCTTATGCAATCATCCCTTCCATAAAAACCTTAAATGCCCCCGTGGAATAACTCACAACCCTTGCCCCCAGGTTTTGGTGATTTGTAACAATCCCAAAGACCTTGTTACATGATCATCGGACTATTTTGAGTAAAATGGTTGTCTCAAAAATTCTACTGTCCGCGTTTCGGGAAAACACGACGTGTGGGGAAGGAAGCTGCCCTCTGATCACTCTGACTTCTAAAAAAGGCACTAAAACTTCTGACAAGGTATCCAATGAGACCACTCCACAGTACATACGACCACCCTTTCTGATCTGGGGTAGTTGTCATCCTTAAAAACATAATTGCCAGACCCTTCAACTACGCTGAACAAAATTACTATCTCAAAATTTTAATTGTATGTGTTTGGGGAAATGATGGGCACAGGGGGGGGGTGGTTGCTCTCAAATCACTTTTGACTCTTAAAAAGGGCACTATAACTTCTGATCTCGAATCAAATGAGTCTCAGCTAGAGTTTATGCGACCAGCCATTTATTAAAAACCTTATATGTCCCCAGGGCATAACTTACAACCTTGCCCCAAGGCTAGGGGATTGTGCCGACCCTAGAGGTATTGTTATATGTTCTTTGGACTATTTTGAATAAAATGGCTATCTCACAATTTCAATCAGATACGTTTGGCAAAAGAGGGGTAGTCAGCGAGAGCCTGTTACCCTCCATCACTTTTGACTCTTTAAAGGGGACTTCCAAATTTCAATCAAACAAGAACCTTCTAAGGTTTATACAACCATCCCTTCTACAAAAATCTTAAATCCCCCCAGGGCATAACTAAAGACCTTACCCCTATGCTCTGGGGGTTTGTTTCAACCCCGAAAGGCTTGTTAGATGATCTTTGGACTATTTTGAATAAAATTGACATCTCAAAATTTCAATTGGTTACATTTCGGGACAATACGACGTGTGTTTGTGGGGGGGGGGGGGGGGGGGGTTGGCTGCCCTCCGATCACTCTTACTCTTTAAAAGAGCAAAAAGAACTTCTGTTACTAATCCAATAAGCCCTATCTGAAGCATATACAGACCACCCTTTCTATAAAAACTTCATATATCCCCAGGGCATAACTTACAACCCATCTAGTGACTGTTGGGGGTGGGGTGGGAATCGTTAAAGCATAAGTTCCGGGCCTTTCAACTACGCTGAACAAAATGGCTATCTGAAAATTTTGACTTGATGTGTTTGGGGATATGACGAGCGTGGGAGGGGGTCTGCTTGCGCTCAAATCACTTTTGACAATTAAAAGGGTACTAGCCCTTTTAATTTTCAATCCAATGAACCTTCTTCAAAGTTTCTACGACGACTCCTTCTATACGAATTATATTGAATAATGCATTATACATTATAATAATACATAACCGAAGAAACCAAAGTTCGATAAACCTTTTCAATAGAAACCAAAGTTCTAGGAACAGAAATTTTGAGAACAAAATGTCAAAAAACTTTTTATGCTGCTTCCAAATCGACAAAATTAATTAGTTCTAAGTCAACCCACTAATGATGCCTAGGTACTTAAGTATTATACGAAAAACACTCGAGAAGTAAAGTTCCATAATTTTGGAGCATGTGGGAAAACACCCTTAAAAAGAAAGCTGAATCTTGATGAAAATTACAAATGGCATTCCGTGTGTCCGACGACTCTGGAAGGGGGTTTTCTAGCTGTTATCAATAAAAATACGAAATCACTTACTTTTCCTGAGAAGTTTGGCGAAGATTGAAGTGTTTTTTTTTTCTTTTAAACCATGGGGGATCTAGGGGACCAACGAATGTCCAAGGAGTGGCCTTCATAACTCCTATGCAAGTACTTTTACCTTTGGACAGTTTGGCATAGACTTTCTGATCTAATTATTGTTAGAGTATAATTTGAGGAGACAGAAAAGTAAATAGCTCAAGATGTTCAATCATGTTACTTGAATTTTATTAGACATTCTGGATTTTTTTGAATCCGAGACCCTTATCTTGTAGCTCATTAGATTCCAACGCCCCAAGCAAGTGCGTAAGTATGAATTTGTTTTCAGGACCACCGGTTCCCATTCTTAGCACGTGGCTGATACGAACTGTGGTGCCACTTTCAAGATTTCATACTATTTTGATGGGGGGGGGGGTCACCAACCCAAAATATATCTCAAATGCTCCAAATACTGTCTAAGGATGGGATGTCATATTGAACAGACAGTCACGTGCACGCCATTTTACAATGTGGCACCTCAAATATAGTAATTTTGCATAAATGAAAAAAAAAGTCAAAATTATTTCGAAAAGATTGACTGTGACTGGAGAGCGTCAAACCTTTTTCATCTTTGACAGTCCCTGCATGGGACAGCATTTTTGAAGTTCATGTATGAACAAATACACTAGACGCAATAAACCATCCTAAATATTTATGAGCTCTTTTTTGTTGCATATGTAGATAAAAAGTAATATCTTTGCCTATTGTTATGTCGTTTTCTTGCTGTATGAAGCGATTAAAATCGAAAACATGAGCAAAGCTGATTTTGACCTGAACCGCCCGCAGCGTTGTCACTACCCTCAATCATCTCGACTTAATCGGATAAATCTATACCGGTGTCATAGCTGGATTCCAACTATTGTCATAGGCTAAAGGTATGGATGAATATTTGATAGGGTACATTCCTTTGAGATATATATCTACCCTAAGCATTTTATTTTTTGCCTTTGTGTTGATTATAATCGATATTTTAAAGTGTTAAGTGAAGCAAGTCAAGAACAGAAAAATAGCTGACGAGGTATCCCTGTGTTCAAACTGAAAGGCATGTATCTCTTTTTAATATCTAAAGAAGAGCAAAAAATAATTGTAGAGCTTTTCACGTGGATATTTTCTTGTTTACGCAAGTTCACAGACATATACAACTTTTAGGGATCAGCTCAGTTATAAATTCCTGAAAAAAATAAATTATGAAATTTTCATTCCCAAAGGTTACTACTTTCTTTAAAATATAAAACGAAGTCTCAGAGGGAAGCATCTTCAACCCATTCAAAAAATTATCAGAACCCTAAAACTGAATAGATAATTGTTAATATGGTTTTCGATTATCTATAAGTTCGCAAATTTGTTCTTCCCAAAAACAATGTATCTAGTCATTAATAAAAGAGAGAAACATTATTTGTAAATAATTCTATATATCTACCTACTCATCTATGTCACATCAGACTCCTTTAACTCCTCTGATATAAATGTGGTTCTGAGAATAAAATCAGATGATAAATACGCTACAAAGGTCCATTTCGCTTTGTAACTCATTTAAAAAAAAAATGATATGCCACTTTTCATTTGGGGCGTGACGATAGAACCCCCAAAGTTGAATTACTAAAGGTAAAAATTTAGTGTTGGTTTTAATTTTTAAGATCATTTATGTAGCTTCTGGCTTAACTTAAATACTGTTGCCCAAGCACAAAGTATGAAATTTGGTGGAAAAGCAACATTTTTGCAGTTGGTACGATTTCAAATAACAAAACATCTGAAATAGACAAAGTATATAGGAGATTCAGTAAGTACCGGAACTGGTTGTTAAATATCGGGGATATTTTTTGGAAGTAGTACGAGGCAAATCCCCCTCTTCGACGTAAATACATGTTGCAGCAGCTATTTATAGATAAACTTAGTCTGTCATGGATTCCATCACTCTGACAGAAAATGACTTGGGTCATTTTGATTATGAGCCAATCAATGAACAACCAAATGTCTGTTCATGAATGAGTTTTTTGGATTAACTACCAATTTAAGGTCCGTGAAAATGTCAAAATTTTCTTCATATTTTTGTATAGTTCTTTACTATTATTCGTGTCTTCTTGAATTTGTCTTACCATCCCAATGAGGTTCCTGCAAAAATTCTGGAATGCCATATTTATCACATTTACCATAGTTTATACTCTTTACAATATAGTTTACACAGTGAATGTACATATTCTGACCATTTTGGGTGCCTTTTGAAAATTATCTTCCAATCCATAATTTTGCATCAACTAACTTACTATGGACCTCTATACCGGAGTTGTTTCGAAAAGGGGAGAGGGTAAATTTGTCAAAACAACAAGGAATCTAAGGGTTATAAAACAAATGTTATAGAATATATACATTTGTTCCCGTCCCTCCTCTTCCGTAATTTCAGACCTTCTGATCTTTCGCCCATTAAAGTTTCTTATTTTAAATTTTGTAAATTTTTATTTGGTTTCCCCCTTTCTTTTAGTAACACTGAGATTGTTTAAAAGCTTAAAGTGAAGAATCCTGTAGTCTGTATAAAGAAAAAATATAAAACATTTGAAGATAAGGCGAAAATTAACCTTTTAGGCCACAATTTATTTCCGTTTTTTAGTAACAGTTCTGGATCTTAATGATTTATAGGGTAAACTATTTAGCAAGTGTTTTTGTATCTTTTCTTTCTTCTCTAAGTGTTTGATCAATATTTGATAGGTTTTGATTGTAAGTGTTATCATTTGTCTTTTCTTTATATTATATTGTAGCGTACTCCTCATTTTTTGAGGGAAGTAAAGAAAATAAATAAATAAATAATACTACGGAAACGGGAATAAATCGTGAGAATCTGGCAGAGGAGTGTCAGTCGAAATCATCCAATAAACATGTGCCCGACTATGAATCGTACACAGTCAGGTTTCCGCTCACCTTCCCACACAGATATCATCTGATCCTAAAAAATCCTCATCCAAAAAATTCCCCACCGCATTACTCCAAATCCTCAAAAGTCTCTAATAAGGCACTATGTGCTATTGATCTAGGTTTGAAGGTTTTATATTCATTTGACTTCATTCATTAATTAAATTAAAAAAAAAGTTTTTTTCAACTGAGAGTAAGAGCAAAATTAAAACTCAAAACAAACAGAACTTGTTCTGTATATACGGAACAAATTCTGTTCGTTTTGAGTTTTAATTTTGCTCTATATTTCAGTTGAAAAAACGGATTTTTTTAAAATTTAATTGCTAATCGTTTTTCAAATATGACTCATCTGGCTCATACTTCAAGAAAAATTCCCTCCTTGAAGAGTTCTTCTTGCGTAAAATATACCCAATTCCTATAAAATCCCCACGGGGCAATTCCCCTGTAAAATTCGCCCCGGACAATTCCGTCTTGGTTGAAAATTATCCATTCCCATAAAATTTCTTGCGAACGATTTAGCCTGAAGAATTCTCCTCAGCATACTATCATTTGAAAAAGACTTTAATTTCTAATCGTTATCCCAATCATTCCGGAAATGCTCTTTCCGTGGAAATTTTTCGCCGGAAGCTCAAAACACTGAAAATAGCCACCAGACAATTCACCTGGAACATTTCCACATGCAAAATTGACTTGGCGAAGAGAAAGCAATCCAAAAAAAAATCGTAAAGGAATTCTGTCAAATCCCGGAAAATTCTCTCTCCCCTCGGGAAATTCTCCCTGTGAAAAGCCACCCCAAGCACATTCCACGCGCTCTCCACAAAAATGTCTACATATTTCCCAATAACAAATACTATCTGTAAACAATGGGCAAATTTCATAGCTTACAGGCCTCTCTTTAAGGGCTGTGGGGGGTCATGTTACCCCTAAAGACATAGTTATTGGAGGTTCCAACTATGCTGAACGAAATAACTATATCACAATTTCGATCGAACAACTTTGGGAAAAAGAAGTGTGGGAGGGGTTAGATACCCTCCAATCTTCTTGGTCACTTAAGAAAAGCACAAGAACTTTTAATTTCCGTCCTAACACCACCTCTCCCGATCTTCTTGGTCCAGCGTTTCGATACGACCACCAATGGAAAAAAAAACAAAATAAAATAAATAAACACGCATCCGTGATCTTTCCACTGGCAAAAATTCATAATTCCACATTTTCTATTTTCTATAGAAGAGATTGACACTTCTCTCGAAAAAATCCCCCCACTGGAAAAGATTCCACTATTTCGATACGACCACAACTGAAAAAAACATAACAAAATAAAATAAATAAACACGCATCCGTGATTTTCCCTCTGGCAAAAATTCGAAATTCCACATGTTTCTATACAAGATATTGACACTTCCTCCGAAAGAATCTCACAGCTGGAAAAAATTCTACATTTTTATGTATGAGAAATTGACACTTTCCCCAAAAAGTCCCACTAGGATGATAGTGCAAATTTTACCATTCGATTCTCCATAAAGCCGCCTGCCCCATTATAAGATTGTAATCCTGACAATTTCACCCTCCTCCTTAATGAGTCGAATACACCCAAAGGCTATATACAAAACTTAACGAGAAAACACTATCAAAATAAAATTTTTACTTTATATTGTGCAAAAAGTTTCATTAATCATATTTTCAGGGGTCCTTACCATTTACTCCATTTTTCCAATTAGACTAGAACTATATCAGGTCCTGTTATGAGGGTGTGCAATCGTCATGGTAGCGACCACTGTGTTTTGAAAGAGTGTTGAATGGGTATACATCAGGCAAGTACGCAGGAATTTTTTTTCGGGGGGGGGGGGGCAAAACCTTCGAAACAGCAGATATAAAGTAGCACTTTTTTATTTAGTAACTAAATAAATGCAAAAAGCACGTGTATCGGAAAATACAGATTAACTTTAATATGTAGTATTGTAGCGGATGGAAGGAAGGAGACTGAAGCCTCAAAAGCACGTTTTAGGCTCAGGTTATGTTCATAGCGATATAGAACCAGTGATTAATCTATTATATCCCACTGAAAGGGAAATTTTAGGGCTAATAGTGCAATATGGGTGCTGTGGGGGGTAGTTCTTCTATTGCGAATACGTCAATTTTACTGAAAAATGGTAGTTTCCAAAATTGATCCATTAAAAGCTGTACTTTATCCTGAAAAGGGGGGATAAACGCCCTAATACGAAGGATAATTCTATTTTGCTGTGGAAAGCAGACTCTCTTTACAAAAAAATAACAGCACAATCACTAATTACTTCAAAGAGGGCAAAAAGTTAGACAGAAAATGGGTTAATAATTGGGCAGTGACTTGACTAGGTAATTGCATGCTGTAAAATCCCAAAAAAAGGCTTCACACATGGATCTAGATTCTTAATAAATGTCCTATTTTTGCCAGAAATCCCAAGAAACCATGGGGAAATTAAACATTTCACAAAATTTCGGGGGGCGGGCACGAAGGCCCCCCCCTGCGTATGTGCCAGGTATACATAATGGTCCTACTCTTTTATTATTAGTATTTCCTTCATAGCAGGAATCTTGGTTGCAAAATCCTGGAATTAAAACACGATAAAAAAAAAAACGTTCAACTTATCTTAAGATCGATCTACCTACTTAGTCCTTCGTGTGTTTAGTATCTAAAAGGGCGGTCTCATGTTCAGGTTCAAGCAGGCTGAACAATTTTAGTGAATTCCTTAATTTTGGAAACTATATTTTAGCCGTGATACCATCTGAGATGAAGCGATTAGCTAGCTAGGCCTAACAGGTTCTACGTAGAAGTGAAATATTAGATGTTTTCGGCTCAGTGGCCTGCAACAGTATAAATGGTCTAATACTTGAAACGTTTTGGTGTCATATACCTTACATATTTTATCAGTTATACAGAAAAAAGAGGCTTAGTATAAAAAAAACAGTTCTAGAACGATTACCAGATTTCAGCTTCCTACCACCCTAAACTTCTACCTTTCATTGAATGTAACGTTGTATATAAATGTTTTAAATACTCTGATTTATACTTGATAACAATAATGATGATAATAATAATAATAATAATAAAATTCATAAGAAGAAGGTAAAATCCGAAATGTGCAGAAATTACCTCATCGGCATTGTTGAAATTTAAATCAGAGATGGCTCCAAACAAGTGTCTGTACATCTCAAGAGTTACTCGAATAAAAATAGTAAAGACCCTGATTCAGACTTAAGCATGCATACGTCACCCAAAATGAAGAATAGACCGTCACACGAAAAGTTTTATTTATGTATTTCCATAAACTGAACGTTTGAAAATGCAAGGCTTTTTGGTAAGAAATATACCACCAACCACTCCCATTTTCCCCAACAAGCTCCCACTTAACCCTTCTTGACCTCCTTCTTTCACTTCCGAAGGTTTTCCACCGATCTGTGACATTGGATAAAATTCTAGGATGAACAATTTTAAACACCGTGTTTCCGGATACAAAAAAAAAAAACTTTGATATAGTTAAAAATATTAGTGTCACGTGCCAAGAAATATATAATGTAACTAATTAAAAACTAATTCGTCATCTCCATCCTTTTCAAAAGCCTTCCACCCCTATCTTGAGATTGCTCTATCATAAATGAGGTAAATAAAGTGGCACTAGACTTTACAATCTCTATTGGCGGTGTTGATTTCTGTTTCTTGACCCTTCTGCCAGGAAATGTAATGGGGGAGGGGCTGCACATTAGGAACTTTGTGCTTTAACACACTGTTCCTGTTTACGTTTTTCCTTTAGAGGGATAGGAGGCAAGAGGTTTTTTTAATAATGGATTCATTATGCTAATACGTCCAGCTATGGTAAGGTATGATCCGAAATTTGAAGCAAAACTGTCACAGGATTTATGCCACATTGCAAAAATGTTAACAAAAAGGGTTATAATAGGGATTAAAATCAAATGAACATCCTATCAATATAAATAGGTTTACATAAAAAAAAACTATTTGCAATGTGCTTCATTTTTCAACGTGCTCCATGGTTAACCTGAGTAATTTTTCGCCGTCGCAGAATAGTTTATTAATGTTCACTCCAAATCACAGTTATCAGCCACTTTTAGCCATATTTAAAAAAAAAACCAGGAGTTTATTTATTATTTTAATTTTTTAACCTAATGGATCAAATGGAACGGATTCTCAATTATACAAAATGAAATGTGGACTCCTGTTAAAAACAAGAGCTAAGAGCTCATATGGCACTTGTGAGGAGGCGAGAAGAGCTAAGAGCCAAGAGATCATATGGTATGAGCTCTAACAAAATTCTATGAATCAATAGATTGATTTAAAAAGGAAAATAAGAGGCTTAATGCCGGTCAGAATTTAAAATAAGAGCTCTGAGTCACGATGTCCTTCTAAATATCAAAATTCATTAAGATCCGATTAACCACTCGTAAGTTATAAATACTTAATTTTTTCTAATTTTTCCTCTCCCTTTAGCCCCAGATGGTTGAATCTGGGAAAATGACTTTATCAAGTCAAATTGTTCAGCTCCCTGACACACCTGCCAATTTTCATCGTCCTAGCACGTCCAGAAGCACCAAACTCGCCAAATCACTGAACCCCTCCCCCAACTCCCCCAAAGAGAGCGAATCCAGTACGATTCTGTCAATCACGTATCAAGGACATTTGTTTATTCTATCCACCAAGCTTCATCCCGATTCCTCCACTCCAAGTGTTTTTCCAAGATTTCCCCTCCAACTCCCCCCAATGTCAAAAGATCTGGTTAGGATTTGAAATAAGAGCTCTGAGACATAAATTCCTTCTAAAACTCAAATTTCATTAAGATCCGATCATCTATTCGTGAGATAAAAATACCCCAATTTTCACGTTTTCCTAAAATTCCGGTTTCCCCCTCCAACTCCCCCCAATATCACAGGATCTGGTAGGAATTTAAAATTAGAACTTTAAAGCAGAAGATCCTTCTAAATATCAAATTTCATTAAGATCTGGTCACCCTTTCGTAAGTTACAAATACCTCAATTTTCAAAATTACCCCCCCCCCCCCCAATTCCAACAAAGAGAGAAGATCCGGTCTGGTTATGTCAGTCACGTATCTTAGACAGGTTTCTATTCTTCCCATCCAGTTTTATCCTGATCTCACCGCTTTAAGATTTCCGGTCCCCCCCAACTGCCCCCCCATCCAATTACGTTTGATCCGGTTGAGATTTAAAATGAAAGATCTGAGTTACGAGGTCCTTCTAAATATGAAGTTTCATAAAGATCCGATCATTCCTTCGTAAGTTAAAAATACGTAATTGTTTCTCATTTTTCAGAATTAGCCCCCCCCCCACAATTGAGCGGGTCCGTTCCAATTATGTAAATCACGTATGCAAGACTTCTGCTTATTTTTCCCACCACGTTTCATCCCGATCCCTCCAATCTAAGCGTTTTCCAGGATTTTTGGTTCCCCACCCCAAACTTCCCCAAATGTCACCAGATCCGGTCAGGATTTAAAATAAGAGCTTTGAGACACGATATCCTTCTAAATATCAAATTTCATTGAGATCCGATCACCCGTTCGTAAGTTAAAAATACCTCTTTTTTCTAATTTTTCAGAATTAACCCCCCCCGCCCAACTACCCCAAAGAGAGCGGATCCGTTCCGGTTATGTCAATCATGTATCTAGGACTTGTGCTTAATATTCCCGCCAAGTTTCATCCCGATCCCTCCACTCTAAGTTTTTTCCAAGTTTTAGGTTTCCCCCTTCCAACTCCCCCCCCCCAATGTCACCAGATCCGGTCGGGTTTAAAATAAGAGCTCTGAGACACGATATCCTTCTAATTATCAAATTTCATTGAGATCCAATCACCCGTTCGTAAGTTAAAAATGCCTCATTTTTTCTAATTTTTCAGAATTACCCCCCCCCCCAACCACCCCAAAGAGAGCGGATCCGTTCCGGTTATGTCAATCATGTATCTAGGACTTGTGGTTGTTTTTCCCACCAGGTTTCATCCCGATCCCTCCACTCTAAGTGTTTTCCAAGATTTTAGGTTTCCCCCTCCCATATCCCCCCAATGTCACCAGATCCAGTCGGGATTTAAAATAACAGCTCTGTTACACGATATCCTTCCAAACATCAAATTTCATTAAGATCTGATCAACAGTTCGTAAGTTAAAAATACTTCAATTTTTCTATTTTCTCCGAATTAACCGGCCCCCCACTCCCCGCCCCAGATGGTCAAATTGGGAAAACGACTATTTCTAATTTAAGCTGGTCCCGTCCCTGATACGCCTGCCAAATTTCATCGTCCTAGCTTACCTGGAAGTGCCTAAAGTAGCAAAACCGTGACCGACAGACCGACAGACAGACCGACAGAATTGGTGATTGCTATATGTCACTTGGTTAATACCAAGTGCCATAAAAAAAAAACAATCCCAATGCATGATTCTCGACGAATTTATCCTTTAAATGAACTAAAAACCATAGTTCAGTAGATAAAATGCTCCATGCCACACAGGCTTATTTTCGGAAAGGCACAGGCTCAGAGCCACCTATAGCACAGGTTTAGTCTCCCTCCTCTCGAGTGAGGCCTACCTACTTCGACCCCCCTCCCCCTTCGAAATTCTTTTATTTCAGTGTTACATACAACAACCTTGTATGTAACATTTTTTTTTTCTAATAGCTCAGTAAACTGAAAGTAAATATTCAACACGCTAGGCCTCCAGTATAATTGAATTGATTTATAATATAAAGATTCAGTCCAGATCTCATTATAGATGGTTTTTCATATAAAGGAATTTGATATTCCTTTTGTTGACGGAATGTTAGAAATAAAGTGACTCCCACATTTTTAAAATTCGTTTAAAGGATCTCTTGCGATAGTTAAAAATATATATATATATATATATATATATATATATATATATATATATATATATATATATATATATATATATATATATATATGACCTAAATAGACAAGATTTTCCCTTCATTGTGTTCGGTTGCATTCTATGATGAATGTCTGGCGAGAGTCAAGATTGTGTCGTCTTGCAATTAAGTACATAGACAAGCTTTGGACAGTTTGAGTTTTTGATGTCTTTTGTATCAGTGACTATAAGAACGCATACCAAACTGATGGCTAAAACCCATAACTGACCTCTGTGACATCAAAAAAGAATAACGACAAAAGCCCAACGAATGTGACAGTCGGAATTTTCAAGGGGCTGATAACTTCAGAAATGCTGGAAGTTTCAACGCTATTTCTCGGCAAGAGCAGTACGGAAACAGGAGCTCTAAGTACGGGAGAAATTTTGTTTCGATACATTTATTATCGAATTATCGAATTTATATTTACCGAAATAATTTATTATTTCGATAATTTTATTATTCGATAATTTTATTCGATAATTGTTTCGATATCGATGCATTTATTATCGAATTATCGGATTTATATTTATCGAAATAATTTATAATTTCGATATGATTTATTATTTCGAATTATCGAATTTCGATATAATTATCGAAATGCATTTATTATCAGGCGTCAGTGCAAGTCGATACCGTTCAAATTAGCCCCTTTTAACGCAACCCCCCTTTAGCTCAGCCACCACTCAATTCCATTCAGCTCAATCTTCGTGTAACTCAGCACCATCTAACTCACGCCCATAAAACTCAAACTCCATGCAAAACCATCCACGTGTAGCTTATCTATCGCTTAACTAAGCCCGCATGCAACTCAAACCCCATTCGGTAAATTTGCTGTAGTTGACCACATCTAAAAGAAAGATGCTAAAGGAAATGATTTCCAACAAAATGTTTTGCCAGACTTAAAACAAGAAAAAAAAGTCCAATTTTTTTGTTGAAATTCTGACTTGGTGCTTGAGTCCCGACGAATTATTGAAATTATTAAGATTTATGTACTTTTCAGTAGAAAAAAAAGGTGAATTCAACGTAAATAGGTTATAGCCAATTAATCAACATGGTTTAGAGTTCAACAGTAAAAGGGAAACTTATTAAATTTGACTGTGGGACCATTAAAAGTATTATATTCAGTATAAATTCAATTCAAATATTGGAATTATAACAGAAAAAGGTGGATTCTAATTGTCTTTTTGTGTTTTAAAAGGTAATATAAAAATAAGGAAATATATTTTTACTTTTGAAATGAGTTGAATTTAGCTGTCTACAAACGAAAACACAGATATTTATGTACAAAATTATCTTTTAACATGCGTTTTTTTACAATACATTTTTTTGTGAGTTTCTGTAGGTAGAAAATTTCTCAAGATGCTGCCCTCATCTTAATAGTACTGCTAGTATGTCATTTGGACGTCATTTTTGTAATGAGAGCCAAAAAGCGTTTTAAAAAAATTCTTCCCAGAATTTGCCATAAATTTGCAGCTAACGCTGAATAGCAAAGTAAACAAATTTATCAGAGGAGAGAAGAAGCCGGTAAGGGCATAAAAGTCCTTTACATACATGTAAAAGAACAAAGAGCTTCCCCAAAAAAGGAAATTTTCCAAAATAGCACATGTCTGAGCTGCAATAAAAAATACTACACCTTAAAAGCATGACAAATGCTTCCAATACTGACTAAAATATAGCTACAATTTGCTACAAAATTATATATATATATATATATATATATATATATAAATATATATGTATTTTGTATATATATATATATATATATATATATATATATATATATATATATATATATATATATATATATATCTATATATATATAAATAAGTTGTCTGTGTGTGTGTGTGTGTGTGTCGAGTGACGTCATGTTTGTGTGTCGACTGACGTCATTATAAGGATTGAGCTGTGTGCGTCATGAAGTTGTTTGTCGACTGGCGTCATGTTTGTCAACTGATGAAATTACGTACCGGGACACCGGGACACAAATGACGACCGGGACACTGGGAATATAAATGACGACCGGGAACCTCAAAGAGAAATTACAGACTGGGACACCCGGACACAAATCAAGACCGGGACACAGGGAATATAAATGACGACAGGGACATAGGGACACAACTACAACGGGGACGCCGGGGCACTGGCGGGATATATAAATGACGACCGGGACACAGGGATTGTTCGAATAGAAATTACAGACCGGGACACAAATGATGACCGGGACACCGGGACACAGGGAATATAAATGACGACCGGGACACTCAAAGAGAAAAGACGGGGCCCAGGGACAGATCATTAGAATAATGAGGTATAGATCTGAATACGGATTGTTTTTCCCATGGACAATTATATGTTGCATGTTCAAGAGTCAGTAAACCTGACAATCTATTTATATATTTATATGCACAGACAATGGGACAGCGATGAATGTTGTATATTCGCATGTTTTACGTAGTTAAAAACATATATATATATATATATATATATATATATATATATATATATATATATATATATATATATATATATATATATATATATATATATATATATATATATATATATATATATATACATATATATATATATATATATATATATATATATATATATATATATATATATATATATATATATATATATATATATATATATATATATATATTCACAGGTGGGACACAGGGACACAGCTACAGTGGCGCGTAACTAATATGGCGCGTAACGACTTACGCGCGCGGGGGGTGGGGCTTGGGGGTGCGAAGCGCCCCACCAACTAGGCTAGTATATATATATATATATATATATATATATATATATATATATATATATATATATATATATATATATATATATATATAAATATATATATATATATATATATATATATATATATATATATATATATATATATATATATATATATATATATATACATATATATATATATATATATTAAGGCGAGAATGCGCCCCCTTCTGCCACCTAGCACGTAGAGAACGGGCTCACCATGCGAAATGGGGTTGCTGGCCCTAAAATAATTGTAAACTCTTTCATGGATATTTCTCGAGAAGCTTATTTATTAGCGGTAAAAACTTCTGCTTAATAATTTGGAAAATAGTAGGGTTCTCTTGATAGTTTTGACGGGCATTGAGGAGCCCTAAACCTCCAAAGAAATAGACTTTTCGTCATGTTTTAACGGTAAAAACTAGATTTTTATGTGAGACAAGTTCGTCAGCCTATCAGAACAATGAGGGTCCAAGACTCGTCTAAATTTACTTACTATTAATGAGAGTCCCTTGGTTCTATGCTGCTGTTGGGGCTCCTGGCCCTCAAAGAAATAGATTTTTCACCACGATGAAAAAATGTATTCCTTTAGAGATTAACTATACGTTTTGAAAATAAGATGATTTTAGCGCCCAGCTTTCTAGGAGGAGAGATTAACTCTACATTTTGAAAATGAGATGTTTTTAGCGCCCTGCTCTCTAGGAGGCTAAATTGAAATTTCGCCTCCCTGTTATTTTTCGAGCAGGCCTAACTATATGAATACTATTTTAGCAACGTTTTACTGTTGAAAGGGAACCTTGTTCAGAGAGGAGATAATCTGAAGGCATTGCACAATAGGTTTTTTCATCACAATGAAAATGCCACATTCTTTTTTCAAAGAAATATTTACGCCAACTCAAGGGGCGAGAACACCGGGTCTTAATAATTTATTCTTTTTTACAGCTTAAAATCATATGTTTTCGAGGGAATAATAGATTTATTCTTTTTTTTTAGCCTTCGTAAGTACTTTAAGCCTCAGAATATCTAACAAGGAACTTTGTAATAGCTGAAGCGTCAATAGGGGCAACTTACCTACATTTATGGGGTAGTTTCTAGCTCTTAAACTTTTATCTAGTAGTATGGGGTACCCATATCCAAACGGGAACTTTGCCCCAAATTTACGGAATATCTTCTGGTCCTTATACGGCCACTTTGCCCCACATTTACGGTATACTTTCTGGTCCTTACACTTATAGCTGGTAGAGTGGTCTTTCTATGTCTGAACGGCTACTTTGCCCCAACAAGAAATTTTCATACTAATAATATATTCTATTTCAGCCTAACGTAAATTCGTTTGAAGACCTTTTCAACACCCTTACAGGTGGTAGTATTCATGCAGATCCAGTTGACACAGCTCACTCCTATGTGGGCAAGGTTCGGGCCCTTCTTGAAAAAACTCAGGAGGTGGGAGGTGGGGATGACATAAAAGCATCCATGGCCCAAAAAATTTTTAAATGAAAAGTCTGGTGAGGTGTACTCACATTACCTGTAAACGGAAATCCAGACACTGCATCGAGTCTTGCAAAATTTTGAGGTTGTCTTATTGGAATGGGTGGGAAGCATTTTTAACAGGGTGCAAAGTTACAATGAAAACAGGAGCAGTTGAGTGGTTTTGTTTATTGAAAAGTGAAATGTAAATGTAACAAAGTTTAAGAAGGAATTTGTTTTGAGAGGTGGGAGGGGGGAGTAGTGTAAAATATAATGCTTATTTCAAGGAGTTGTAGAGGTGTAAAAGACTTTCGTTTCGACACGGGCTTAGAGTCCTTTAAGTACACATTCCTTATTGCAGCCATTTTGGGCAGAGTTCCCCAAAGTTGATTTTAGCTCTTTAAAGGGGTAATATCCTGTAACAGTTATGGGATAGACATTTCGGGAACGCTGCATCTGACTCAACATCGGTGTGTTGTCCAATCGGGTGAGTTTCCAGGACACAATCCCCGTAAAAAGAATACCTCCCCTCACGGACCTTTCCACAAATAAGTGCTGATCTACGTCGGTAATCAAACTTGTTTTCTCTTTACTGATTCTAAGAACTAAATCTATCACCATATGAGGAGTTAAAATAATACCCCAAATGTAACCCAGATTCCTCGTATATTTTATCTGTGTTTTATAGACAATATCCAACGACGTCAATACATCACTTGTCAGGTACATTTTACAATAATCCTCATCGTTTTAATACCCTTCCTTGGTATGGGTTATTGCCCTCAGACTTTAATAAATCATACATTTTATCATCTAGAAAGTGCTGTTTAAGGAGGGGGAATCAATTTGAATTTGTACTTGAATTTGATAAAAAAAACTATAAAAATCTGAAAAAAAAGAAATTTCTTCAAGTCCGTATTACTATTATTTTCAGTGGTTTTCCATTTATTATTATTATTATTAATTTTAATTTGAATTCTAAGAGCAGGAACTTCTCACATGATTTGGGTATGATATCATATGAAAAAGACTCATTTACCCTTGTGCTATCTACGGCTTTACCTTTCTGCAAACGTGCCAATGCAGGTAATATGAATTCCAAATCATTGTTGGAATTCTGCATGTAAACCGGTAGAAATTACTGTTACATAGCGTTTAAATTACAAAATGTATGTGCCAATCCACGAAATTTACTCCCTGCCGATAAAATAGAATTGTTTAAATGATCATGACCGTGGACTGGCCTTTCCCCACTACCCTTAACAAATTCCCCCTTACATACCTATCACATTTCTTTATTTTTACTTGCCAACTCGTCCTCTGGTGATAGCGTCATTGGATAATTCACGTTGCCCAGCTGTAGCTGCGCCTATGTAATCTTCCCCACCCTATGCCTGGAAATACCTCTAACAATTGCATGTTATTACTAGCGTAGGGCCATAGGAGACTGCAATGGCTTCATGTTCTTTGACACGTTCAAGTTTGATTGATCACTCACATCCATGAGTTTATCTTCGATGTCTAAATCCACCTTGTCGCTCTGCAAGAGCAAATTTTGGAAATTCTTGAAAGACAAGATGGCATTGTCACACAAAACCGTCTCAACGGACTGATATTCTTGACGGTTGCTGTGCCTCAAGTGATGGTGTAATTTAAATTCTGTACGGAATTCAATAAAAAAATAGTTTTTGAACTGAAAGTAAGGAGCGACATGAAAACTTAAAACGAACAGAAATTACTCCATATAAGAAATCAGTTGTCCCCTCCGCAATCCCTCGCTCTTTACGCTAAAGTTTTTAATTATTTTAAAAATTTTAATTGTGGCAAAGAGTCGAACTTTACCGTAAAGAGCGAGGGATTGCGGAGGGGACAACCGATTTCATATACGGAGTTATTTCTGTTCGTTTTAAGTTTTAATGTCACTCCTTAATTTCAGTTAAAAAAACTATTTTTTTTTAATTTTCCGAACGTTTTTGATTTAATGCATGTTTGATTATGGCTCTCCGTACATAAATTATTAAAATGAAATTTGCATATTAAATCTTTTTTTGGCTAAATGGCTTTCTCTTTGTTTTGATCAGACTATTATGAGAAATAAGGGGTGAGGAAGGAGGCCTAGTTGCCCTCCAATTTTTCGGTTACTTAAAAAGGCAACTAGGACTTTTAATTTTAACGAACGTTTTTATTAGTAAAAAAATATACGTAACTTAAGAATTAACTTACGTAACAAACTTTTATATTCTTATATTTTTATTATGAGTATGAAGGGCTTTGTCCCCTCGTTAATGCCTCGCTCTTCACACTAAATCTTAAGTTTTGTCCCAATTCTTTAAGAATAACCCCTGAATCGAAAGGCCGTAGAATAAGTAGTTGAAATTAGTAAAAATACTTTAGCATAAAGAGCGAAGTACTTATCTGCTCCTAAATACCTCGCTCTTTATGCTAAAGCATTTTTAGAACCCCTCATATGCGTATTAATCTCTGTTCATTTTAAGTTTTAATGCTACTCCTTACTTTCAATTGAAAAACTTTTTCATGTTTATATTTTCATTGTTTTTTTTTAATAGTAATGCTCGAAAATCCTGCACCCTTTTCATTGAATTTCTCTTCCCCTATAAAATATTCCTCCAAGGAAAGGTCCTCCCACATCGCCCCCTCCCATCAACCCCACACCCAAACCAAAAACAAATCCCCCTTAAAATGTCGGTACACTTTCCAATAACCATTACTGTATGTAAACATTGGTCAAAGTTTGTAACTTGCAGCGCCTTCCCCAAGGACTGTGGGGGAGTAATTCATCCCCAAAGACATAGTTATTATGGTTTTCGACTATGCGGAACAAAATGGCTGTCTCAAAATTTTGATCCGTTGACTTTGGGAAAAAATGAGCGTGAGTGGAGGCCTAGGTGCCCTCCAATTTTTTGGGTCACTTAAAAAAGGCACTAGAACTTTTCATTTCCGTTAGAATGAGCCCTCTTGCAACACTCAAGGTCTGCTTGGTCGATAAGCTAACCCCTGCAAATAAACACGCACCCGTGATCTGTCTTCTGGCAAAAAATACCAAATTCCATATTTTGTAGATTGGACCTTGAATTTTTTTTCTATAGGGTTCTCTGATACACTGAATGCGATGGTGTGACTTCCGTTAAGATGATATGACTTTTAGGGGGTGTTTTCCCCTATTTTCCAAAATAAGACAAATTTTCTCAGGTTCGTAACTTTTGATGACAAAGACTGAATTTGATGAAACTTATATATTTAAAATCAGCATAAAAATCGGATTCTTTTGATATATCTTTTAGCATCGAATTTCTGTATTTTAGAGTTTCGTTTATTATTGAGCCGGGTCGCTCCTTACTACAGTTCGTTACCACGAACTGTTTGATCTAGATAGACATATTGGACGATAACAGCAAGTACCATCACGCTTTTCACCCTCAATTCAAACCCGAATAATTTGTAGAATAGGAAAAAACTGTCCAATTGAGTTTCGCCGTGGCACACCGGATGGAAGCGTTGGGAAAATTCTCTATTGGGTCCTTTGTCTTCCAGACTATCAGCCGACAATAAGGCTCAAAAATGATTTTTAAGGTTTCAAATGGTCTTAAGGCTATTACCAGCTGTGAGTGGCCTTAAAGCTTATAACCAACTACAACCTCTAAAGTTTTATTTAGTGTCAAGTCAAGGCATCTATGGCTCTATTTTGCAAGACTATCTACTCAACACAAAGATTATCACAAACAGGAGGAGGGTAATCGTCCCTGAGAATTCTAAAGACCGAATTATCATTTGCAATTTATGGGAAAAATTATTTCGAATGTTGCATTTATTCGACAAAACATCAACAAGAAAAGAAGGAAAATCGCAATAATAAGTAAGATTAATTAAAGGACTGAAACAAGCTGACTGGCTGTTTAGTATATAAAAATATTCATTCTTGGGAGAATCGGTAGTTTTGTTTTGTTAACGTTATAAAAGAGAAAATGTTTAAATGTCTATTATGTTTTCAGTGAAGCGGCAACGACAGTTTGGTCTTTGAAAGGCTTAGGGGCATTAGACCTACTCCTGTTTGTGGTAGTTTCTGTATGTTTTAAGTTTGACTGAATTATTCATTGTAACTTCTATTCGTATCGGTCTCATTTGCTCACTGAGTTTGAATCGTTACTTAACTTTATATCTGTTAGTCTTTGGTTTAAAGTAGCTGTTCATTTTTATTTGAAAAACATCTATTTGAAAGTTATTTTCAATTTCATTGATGTTCGTTTTTAATTCATATTGCTTTTTGATTGATATACAAAAGGAATATGTATAAAATCTGGTTCTATTTTTCTTCTTAGACCTTAAGAATTAAAACTTTTGGACAAAAAAGTTTTTCAAACGGTCCTATAATTTTCGTTTCAAATAACCTTTAATATGGACAAATATTGATTTACCACTTTATTATAAGAATCTTATTTTATATTAAATGCTTTTTTGTTTAAATAAATGTATTTTGAGCTCATTTATTAAATAGAGTTTTATTTGCTATTTACAGAAAAAAATATTGAAACTAGGGATAAAAAAATCAATTGAACAAGATTTGTTCCCGGTCGAGGTTTCCTTGGTTCTGAAACTTTCATGAGGATTTCTTCATTGCCTGAAATTTTAGGCAGACCAGAATAAAATAAGAATTTTTTTACAAAGAATAAATAAAGCCACATTTGTGATCAAACAGTCTTTTCCTCGGTGAGCTACCCTTAGTCCCCTTAGGTCATAATTTAAAATATACCTGAGGTATTGAATATGCAACCTTTCGACCACCTAGATGCATGCTGCGTCTTTTTATTTAGTTCAACATTCACTTGAAGCTTAAACTGAATACCCCTAGCCTCTCCTGAAACATTACATACACATCATTTTGACAATCTGAATCCCAGTAGTGTTTTTTCTTTAATTTATTTAGTTCAAGATGTCCTGAAAGTTTCAACTTAATGCTCTTAGCCTTTTCTGAAGTACAACAGCTACGTCGTTTTGAAAACGTGGATGCATACAATCTATTTGGATTTAGGTCAACATTACCTCAACGTACCGAGAAAATTTCAACTTAATCTTGTTATCCACTCTTGACACATTGCAAAAACATCCTGGTTACAACCTGGGTGAAAAAACCTTCTATTGGTTTAGTTCAACATTCTCAACATTTCCTAGAAATTTTAACTTGAAACCCTCAGCTATTCCTAAGATATTGCGGATACGCCCTTTTGACAGCCCAGAATCAAAAAGTATCTTTTGATTTAGTTCAACATTCTCCTCAACCCTCCTTGAAGATATCTACTTGATACCTTTATCTGTATCTTAGTTTCGGAAAAATAATTTTTGAAAACCTGGATGCACATAGTACCTTTTGATATACAACACCCCCTCCAACATAAATTTAAATTTTTAACTCCATACCCTTATCCATTCCTGAGATGTTTCTGATATGTCCATTTGACAACTTGGATGTAAATAGTTTCTTTGGTTTCAGCAATACCTTCAACATACCCTGGAAGATTCAATTTTAATACCCTTGGTCGCTAATGGGATATTAAGACGAACTTTTTGACAATTTGGATGTTTATTGTATTTTTTGATTTAGTTCAACCCTCCCCTCTAACATTTCATATAAGAGTTTCATCGTAATACCTTTAGCTGTTCCTAATATATTTTAAGTAGCCTATGCATTTTTTGCGTTCAATATGCCCTGAAAATTTTCAATCTATTGCAGTCGGACATTATGAGGTATTGAGGATAAGCTGTCATGACAACTAGTTCTTTGACTTAGTTCTCAACATATCCTGATAGTTTAAGTTTAATATTCCCGCCTATCCCTTATATATTGCAGATTCGCCTCTTTGAATACCTGAATGCATGCAATGTCTTTGTATTGATTTCAACAACCCTCTCAACTGTTCTTGAAAATTTCAACTTAGTACCTTTAGCTATTCTTGAGGTTTTGTAGTTCCGACTTTGGATAACCAGGATACACAGAGTATCTTATAATTTAGCTCAAACTGCCCTGAAAGTTTCATTCTAATACCCTTAGCTGTTCCTGGAAGTACACAGTATCTTCTAATTTACTTTAATCTTCCCTTCAACATTTCTGGTCAATTTCGTCTAATTACCATTAGCTGTTCCTGAGATATTGCAAATATGTGCTTCTGACAACCTGGATATACATTCTTTTTTTAATTTGGTTCAATATTCCCTAAAAATTTTAACTTGATATCCTTGACCGTTCTTAAGACAATGTATATATGTTTTTTAACTACTTTGACGCATGAAGTTTCTTTGATTGTAGTTCTGTATTTTCCTACACTTTCCCTGACAGTTTGAACTAAATACCCTTAGCCGGTCGTTAAATATTACATATTTAATTCATCACGTAGTATCAGTCGTTAAATATTACAAATTTAAGGACCATTTGAAAACCTAAATTTTGTAGTGGCTTTTGATTTAGTTCTAGATACCCTTTTGGTTTAGTTTAACATTCTCAGTTCACATAAAGATTTTAATTTGAAACCATTAGCCATTTCTGAGATACAGCTGATGTAAATTTTTGACAACCTGGATCCACTTACTGCCTTTTGGCTGTCTTAGAATCCTTCTCAACATAACTGGAAAATATCAACTTTATGCCCTTAACCGTTTTAAAACATTGTGTATATTTTGTTTTTACAACCTTAGATTTTCTTTTGATCTAGTTAATCTCTCCCCTCAACATTTCTTGAAAGTTTCATCTTAATAACCTATGCCCTTCCTAATATATTGCAGATTCACATTTTTAACAACATGAATACGCATAGTGTTTTTCAATTGAGCTTTCAACATGCCTTAAATCCTTATCCTTCTTTAGGATAATACAAATACGTCTATTTACATTACGGCAAACACGATAACCTGGGCGCACATAGTATCTTTTGACTTAGTTCTGCGTTTTCCTCAAACTTTCCTGACGTTTTTATTGTTTATTAAATTAGTGAAACCATCTCCACTCCCATCAGTGACGACAACTTTAACAAAAAAATCAAATTAAACCTTAGACGTCACCTGAACTTCTTTAAAAAAATATTAAATAGCAGCAGAACCAGAAACGCCTATAACCACCATATGGCAATTCTGGTGTCAATTATGGTGCCAATTCATCATAAGATAATTCTCTTTCCTGCAATAAAGGGTGTCCTCCTACAACAGGAAGCCCTTACCCCGATAGGCTTCCTGTGTGTCAAATCTTTTTTTAATAGTGACCCCTTATGTCTCCCTCGCTAAAAACAAAAAATCTATTTATTCTAAAAAGGGAGAAGAATGGAAAATAATTGTTATTTAAGAAATGCTAATCATCACTATTAAAAAAAAAAGAAAAAAAAAGCAGAACAAAAAACCTTTCCATCATCTTACCTTTGTTCACACAAATACTATACACAAAATAGCCAAAAAGTTCAAAACTTTAAAGAAAGTTATTATGATGCATCATTCTAGATTTGCCATTTAACCTTTCTTTTTAGTCTTTACATTAGCAACTATTAAAAAAAAAATTAACGTCATGAACAAAAAAATAATAATACTTACACGGTCTCATACATTATTTACACCTTCCTGTAAATTCAAACCCTTAATCAAATCTTCAACAACAGGCCCCATCTACTCAATGCCCACTGTCTAGGCCAGTTCTCTCTCTTACTTATGTACATTATCATTCTCTTTCAATCAAGATCCGAACCTTCTTAACATTCTATGACTGCTTAAACTAAATACCCTTTGCTGCTCCTGGGCTATTACAGATACGCCCGTTTGAAAACCTGGATGCTCGTTGTCGCTTTTGATTTAGCTCTCTATACCCTTATAGTGTCAATAATTTTGAATAAAGTAAATAGCGTCTTTTGATTTTGTTCAAAATACCATGACAGTTTCAACTTAACACCCTGAGCCACTTCTGATATATTGTAAATACACCCTTCTGACAACTTGGGTACACATTGCATCTTTTGGTTAAATTCAAAATTCTCAAAACTGCCTAATAAATTTAAATTGAAACCCATAGCTGTTCCTGAGACACCGAAGATACGTGCTTTTGACAATCTAGATTTTACAGCGTCTTTTGACTTAGCTCAACATCTTCCTCAAAACTTATTGAAAGCACCAACTTGATACCCTTAACTGATTGTAAATTTTCATATATACTGTTTTGACAGCCTTGATGTACATAGCATCTTTTGATTTAATTCAAGATCTCCCTCAAAATAGTTTTAAAGTTTCAACCTAACTCTCTTATTCGTTTTTGAGATATTAATGATGCGTCCTTTTGATATTTTGGATGAGAACAGTGTCTTTAGTTTCAGCATCCCCCTCCACATACCTGAAAGATTCAACTTAATACCCTCAGCCTTTAGTGAGATATTGGAGATTTGTCGTTTTGACAACGTGGATGCTTATTTTGATTTCGTTCGACACTCCTCTTAATATTTCTTGAAAGTTTCATCTTAATACCTTTAGAGGTTCCTTAGATAATGCAGATACACAAGACCATTCGAAACCTTAAAACTCATTTTTGGGTCTTATTGTCGGCTGATATTCTGAAAGACGAAGGGTCCAGTAGAGAATTTTCCCAACGCTTCCATCTGGTGTGATACGGCAAAACTGGAAAATACTACCATTTATATACCGTTGTGCACCATATACCGTTTATATACCATATACCGTTATATACCGTTTGTGCACCATCTGCTAATTTATTTTTCAGTTTGTCTCCAATATGTAAAAAATGGAGAAGCGATTTTACTATATCTATTTTGGATCCTTTGGGTCGGTTCAAAGTAGGCATCTTACGAATGCAACTGTAACCATGACTACCTTACTCACTTCCACTTCCTTTTCTATCCTTATTTAATTTTCTCTTTTATTCACGCATTTGAAAAATAAAAGATCACTTGTGTATTACATTTTTCATCTTCTTATTTAAAACAGTAAGAAACAGACATCATTTATAAGTAATGTATAAGAACGTGGACGTTAACACAAAATCGAGAAATTGCAGGAGGAACGACACCCCAAATCTTCTTTCTCCAGTACATACATCTTCTTAAATATATTTCTTAGATTGTTTTAGCCTTAGGGTGGCACGGTCTCTCTTGCTCTACCTCAGGTGGATCTCCTGGACTTGTTCTGTCTCTAGCCCTCAAGAAAGTCAGTCGTGTTTAATTAAAGTAATCGAAACATGTCTGTATTAATGTATTTGTTGTCTTTAACATTCTACCACAACCATAATTGGTGATGTATTGCTTGACAAGCGGAAGGTCTACTATACACAAAGTGTCACAGTTCTTGGTACCAAACTGCTACCCTTTTCTTTTGTAACAGATGAAATTCCGGTATTTTTACTTTGAATAAGAAGCTTTGTACGCGTGAGAAAAACCGGTAGCAATGCATCCTAGTTGGGTATTGTCAATGTCAATTTCAAGTTGGTCCATTTCTGTGGGTGAGTTTTAGCCAAATTCCCGAAAATGACCATCATTTATCACTAGGATGTTTAAAGTTGTCAAAAAAGGGTTTTCCTTGAACCTATACTCTTTTAGTATGCTGCTTTTCTTTTGTTATTTGCTTTTCTTTTTTTCAGTACTTTCAAAAAGGTGAAGAAGGTATTATAGTTGGAGCTCTAAACTCTCTGCTGCCGGAACCCGAGAAATGCCCCACAAGAATAAGACTTGCGATCATAGTTTTATAAGACTTCGATAAGGGGCAGTCCTACTTATAGAAAAACAGCAAGGATGGGTGTTTCTCACAATAACTTTTTCATGTGAACTAATTATTTTTACTGAACAAAAAAAGAAGAAAAAAAACAGTAAATAATTTCTTAGACCTCACTGCTATTTCATTTACAAGAGATAGTTTAAAGAAAAAAGATCTGGTTTAATTTAAATAGAGCAGTGACAGGCGTGCCGAAACGCACTAAAAATAAAAGTAACAACGAAACATTAATTAGTAAAAAAAAAAACTGAATATCTCGACTCCACATCCAGGAGCTTTTATCAACGGAAAAAAAGAAAAAAGAAAAAAAATTAGTTAATCATCTAAAGAAAAAGACAGAGAACAACACAAGCAAAAGAGAAAAAAAAACAAAATAAATAAATAAAACTCACATCTTAATAAAACTTCCAAAGTACGGCACAACTGTAATCAGAGACAAGACACCAAAACCTTCAGATAATTTTTGTCTATAAAATCAGATTGGCAAATGGGATGTATCAAAAATAAAATTTGCCATATCGAAATAGTTCAAGGGTTTTAACCTATAAACTTAATCAGGGAAGGTGACCTGAGATTTTTTTTTGCTCAAATAAAAATAGTATTTCATTTTTGATAGACGCCATTTGTCAATTTGATCTTATAGACGAAGATCTTATTTGTCAATTTGATCTTATTATATGCCACGAGTAATCTAAATTAAGCCACGGGGAAATTCTTGTTTTGGTTTAGACATGGATTTATTGTCATTGTTGGATGTCAAAAGGCTAGTTGAGCCAATCCCTCCTAATGTCTGGCATCGTCCCATATGCCAGAACCCTATTCTTTGCTTTTCTCAAATATAAATTCGTGAGATGGAGAAAATTTCTTGTCAATTGTGATACAAACCCCCTGAAAACAATGACCCAGAATATATATATATATATATATATATATATATATATATATATATATATATATATATATATATATATATATATACATATATATACATATATATAATAAGGAACAACCCTCTCTTAGATTCTGGGTCATTGTTTTTCAGGGGGTCTGTATCACAATTGACAAGAAATTTTCTCCATCTCACGAATTTATATTTGAGAAAAGCAAAGAACAGGGTTTTGGCATATATGACAATGACATTGTAACTATGGGTACCAATAGTTACATCGTGTTGCGGAGGGGTTGTCCCCTCCGCAACATCTCGCTCTTTACGCTAAAATTTTTTATTGTTTGAAAAAGCAGATTTATGACAGAGTCAAAAACGCGTAAAGAGTGAGGTGTGGAGGAGGGGACAACCCTTTTCATATGTGGAGTAATTTCTGTTCGTTTTAAGTTTTAATGTCGCTCCTTACTTTTAGTTAAAAAAAAACTTGTTTTTTTTCTTATTTAATTCTCTCGTACGCGTCTTATTTTAATTCTCTTAACTTATTAATTTTAAGGAGAAAATATATAGGCTTGGTATCAATATTCCGTGTCTGTCATCACACGGGCCTGCTGAATCCTTGCCCATTGATTTATTATTTATGGATGTTGTAACTTTGGTTTTGGGGTATATTTTGAATATTTAAATAAGATGAATTGAATATTCCAAATATATAAGATTCATTAAGTTTAGTGTTGGCCATCCGAAGTTACGAGCCCCTGAAAATTTGCTTGATTTCTGAAAAAAGGGAAAGACCCCTATATTGTTTTCTGCTAATTTCAAATTGATTTGCTTTCTAAGAATTTTCGCTCTTCTACCCTCTTTGAGCCAAAATTTTTGTTTTATGCTATAAATCGGCAGAAGACACCAATTTGTCATGGCACAATCTATTTTCTACTTTTTATTTCGAGGGAAAGAGAACGTTCGATTTCTTTTTAAATTAAATAGAAAAAACAAGTTTTTTTAACTAAAAGTAAGGAGCGACATTAAAACTTAAAACGACCAGAAGTTACTTCGTATATGAAAGAGGCTGCTTCCTCATCAACGCCCCGCTCTTTACGCTAAAGTTTGACTCTTTCTCTCAATTCTTCTTTTTAAAACAGTAAAAAACTTTAGCGTAAAGAGCGGGGCGTTGATGAGGAAGCAGCCTCTTTCATATACGAAGTAATTTCTGGTCGTTTTAAGTTTTAATGTCGCTCCTTACTTTTAGTTAAAAAAAACTTGTTTTTTTATTTAATTTCTGGACGTTTTTGAATCAATGCATGTTTTGATTTTGGCTCTCCGCAGAGGAATAATTAAAACAGAATTTGCATTTTTTTTTGGCTAAATGGCTTTCTCATAATTTTGATCGAATGATTTTGAGAAAAAAAGAGCGGGGGAGAAAGCCTAGTTGCCCTCCAATTTTTTGGTTAATTAAAAAGGCAACTAGAATTTTTAATTTTTTACGAATATTTTTATTAGTAAAAGATCTACGTAACTTATAAATTAGCTTACGTAAAGAACTTTTGTATTCTCATA
Source organism: Artemia franciscana (assembly GCF_032884065.1). NCBI lineage: Eukaryota > Metazoa > Arthropoda > Branchiopoda > Anostraca > Artemiidae > Artemia > Artemia franciscana. The sequence continues at coordinate 22,438,806 of NC_088868.1, read as the reverse complement.
TTTTTATTACATATATGAGGGGGTTCACCCCCTTGTCAGATCCTCGCTCTTTACACTAAAGCTTAAATTTTGTCCCAATTCATTAAGAATGACCCCAGTATCACAAAAGCCGTAGAATAAATAGTTGAAATTACTAAAAATACTTTAGCATAAAGAGCGAGGTATTAGGAGGAGGTGAGCCCCTCAAATGGGTAATAGTTTCTGTTTGTTTTAAGTTTTAATGCTGCTCCTTACTTCCAGCTGAAAGAACTTTTTCATATTTATTTTTTCATTGTTTTTTTTAAATAATGCTAGTAAATCCTGCGCTCCCTTCATGGAGATTTTCTTCCCCCATGACAAACTATCGATGGAAAGTTCCCCCAGAATATCCCCCTCTTCTCAACCCCTCCCTCAACCAAAAAAACTCCTCCTGAAAACGCCTGTGCACTTCCCAATAACCATTACTATATGTAAGCACTGGTCAAAGTTTGTAACTTGTTGCCCCTCCCACGGGGACTGTGGGGGAGTAAGTCGTCCCCAAAGACATAGTTATAAGGTTTTTCGACTACGCTGAATAAAATGGCTATCTCAGAATTTTGATCCGTTGACTTTGGTAAAATAATTAGCGTGGGAGGGGGCCTAGGTGCCCTCCAATTTTTTGGTCACTTAAAAAGGGCACTAGAACTTTTCATTTCCGTTAGAATGAGCCCTCTTGAAACATTCTAGGACAACTGGGTCGATACGATCACCCCTGGGAAAAAAAAAACAAAAAAAAACAAAAAAAAAATAAACACGCATCCGTGATTTGCCTTCTGGCAAAAAATACAAAATTCCACATTTTTGTAGATAGGAGCTTGACACTTCTAAAGTAGGGTTCTCCGATACGCTGAATCTGATGGTGTGATTTTCGTCAAGATTCTATGACTTCTAGGGGGCGTTTCCCCCTATTTTCTAAAATAACGCAAAATTTCTCAGGCTCGTAACTTTTGATGGGTAAGACTAAACTTGATGAAACTTATATATTTAAAATCAGCATTAAAATGCGATTCTTTTGATGTAGGTATTGGTATCAAAATTCCATTTTTTAGAGTTTTTGGTTACTATTGAGCCGGGTCGCTCCTTACTACCGTTCGTTACCACGAACTGTTTGATGAGCCTTCTAATATTACACAATCATTGTTTTATACAATCTTCTCTTTGAAAAACAACAAATAAACACACATTCGTGATCGAAAAAAAAACACGCATTTATGATCCATCTTCAAAAATAAATAAAACTTCCTTTTTTCTCAGATAGTGAGTTGAAATCTCTGGATTAGGGTGTTACGATATATGATACGTTATGACATGGTTAATGATACGTTAGTGATACGGTTTTCTAAGGAAAACTTACCTTTTTGGGGGGTTTCACTTTTTTTGAAAAGAAAAGACATTTTTTTTGTTTGTAAATTTTGTTGAGTAACATTAAACTTATGAAACTTGACATATTTAGGATCATCATAAAAAGCCAATCTTTCGAGACTGATAGCGTTAGGAAAACTTCTTTTTTAGAGTTTCGCGTACTATTAGCATAAGTCGTTCCTTGCAGCGTTTTACCACTAACTGTATTAAAGGCAGAGATGCGAATATGGTTTAGTCAAAACGTTCTAAGGCTACTTAATGTCCAAAGCTTACTTCCTATTGCAATTCTTTTTTTTTCGAAATTATTCGAAGTGTAACAGGTAAAATGTTTATAAGTCAATTAGCTAAAAAGGGAAAAAAAGGCAGTGTTGTAAGTCAAATGAGATCTACAGTCATTTAGCAAAGTCATTCATCTGCAGAAATTTATGCTTATTAATCCCCTTTAAAATATTCTTATAGAAATCTATTGTGTAATTCTGTTTTATTGCATTGTGTAATCCTGTCATATTTGACAGGAAACACTTGCCAAACGCTTCTAAGCGGAAACTGAATATATAAAAGAGACTAAGAAGGAAGTAGTTAAAGTTAGAATGTTTATTGTTTGTGGAGAGTTTGTTCGAAAAACTAACCAATGAAAAAGAAAAAAAATGGAAAGCGATGTTTTTTCCTGATACAACAAAATTGTTACTTAGGATTTTGACCATTGATACCGATTAAATACCTCATAATTTCCAAGTGCTACTAACAGGAAACTTGAAACATAATGAGGCTTAACAGGAGAGTATAAGACAGAAAAACGGGTTTAATTTAAATAAAGCAGTGATAAACTTACTAAAACAAAAGCACATCAAAAATAGCATTTATTTGGATAGATTCCGTATGCCAATCCGATCTTATAGAGGAACATTATCTAGAGATTTGGGTGTCTTCTGTGTGATTACAGTTTTGCCGTACTTTGAAAGTTTAATTAAGATATGAGTTTTATTTGTTTGTTTTGTCTGTTTTTTCTCTTGTTCGTTTTGCTCTTTGTCTTTTCATTTAGATAATTAACCACTTTTTTTTACTTTTTTCATTTTTTTCCCGTTAACAAAAGTCTATTCTCGGAAAGGTGGCGCACTAATCAATTAAAATAAACATTAATATTGTAAATGTTATTTAAATACTATAGGTTTTTCCCGTAGCAACATAGTTGAAAAAAACCATGTCTAAAATTCCCTGTGTTTCCCACAAGTTGTCGATGATGCTTGTAGATGTTTAGATACAAAACTAGCTTTGGTTTTCCAAACGAAATAAAAGAGTGACACAAAATTTTGAGAACATAAATTATCGTGCAAAATAATAATATCTAGCTAGGATATTAATATCCAGGTAAGCTTCAATATCCACCAGACAGCAATCCCCTCAAGCTAAGTTTATGCTTTGTAGATTTTCTAGTACTTCAAAAATGATTATTCTACCACCCATAAGAACAACATGATAAAAGTTTGATTTCTTCATCACAATGATTGAATAATGAACGAATGGGGATTGCTCAATTAATTTTACTTGATCAAAACAACAAATTTTTAAATTCAAACCTTTAAAAGGCAATTGGTAATTACATACCTGGATTCTCCTGATATTTTAGTGAATTGATACCACTGATCTTATTTATGGCTGTCCAAAATTTCAAGGGGAAAATTTTAAGTTGCCTAATTCTTCAATTCGAATTATGTGGAATTAGAAACTGAAGGCTTTGAAAGATTAAGAGGAAGTTTATTATTTTAATTATGAGGAGTAATAATGAATTAGTAGTAGTGATGCCTCTTCGCTTTTAGAATGCCACGTACCCACTACTCCTTTCTTCATTTAATGATTTAAGTTGAACGGCGATTCCCTCAAGACGCAGGTGCTATTAATTTTCCAAGAGTTGCGGGTATTTGTTACATCATAGGGAATGTATTTTAAAAGACGCATTTGTTAAGTACCTAAAAACCCGCGAGGGTCAGGGCTTCCTTACTCCAGGATTGCCATTGTTGTTACATAATATAGAGTCTTTAAAAAACCTTCAGGATTTCTAAGATTGTTACGTAACAGCTTCTTTAAAAAAAACCTTGAGGTTCAGGGCTTCCTTACTCCAGGATTACCGTGGTTGTTACATAATAGAGAATTAAAAAAAAAACTTTCAGGGACATCCTTACTTTAGAATTTCCTTGATTGTTATGATTAAAAACCTTCAGAGTCCCGTCAAATCAGGATTACTGCGATTGTTACCTAAAAGATTTTAGGTGTTACGTAATAAGGTTTGCATGTTGCGTAATAGGATTTTTAGAAGGCCAGGAAAATGCTGTTACGTAATAGAGTTTGTTTACTTACGATTGTTACCTAATAGGGTTTGTTTACTTTTGGTTGTTATGTAATAGGGTTCGTTTACTTTTGGTTGTTACGAAATAGGTAATGTTAGAATTCACTAGTGAAGCGGGGGGGGGGGTATTAAGACATTTTCTTCAAGACATTTTTCAAGATGTTTCAAGACATTTTATTATTATATTTTTCTTCACATCATTTTTTCAAGATGTTTCAAGACATTTCGACACATTTTTAAGACATTTTTCTTCAAGATGTTTTAAGACATCTCAAGACGTTTTTTAAGACATTTTGTCTTCAAGACGTTTTTTCAAGACGTTTCAAGATATCCCAAGACGTTTTCAAGGACATTTTTATTCAAGACATCTTTCTTTATGATTTCTTTAGTTCTTACCTAATAGTTTGTCTTATTGTTAAAAAACCTACGAAGGCAAAATGGAAAAAACCTTGAGGGCCCGCTAGTGGGGGAAGTTCAAGACGCCAGACCCCTAACAAGGAATTCCACCAGCCCCCTAGCATCCGATTCCACTGGGGCCCTAGCATCCAATTTCACTAGGAAAGGGCCCTTGCATCCAATTCCACTTGGGCCCCCAGCATCCAATTTCGTTGGGTCCACCTAACCTAACAACCGAGGGTCCTAGCATCCAACTTCATCGTGCCCCCATCTTAATCACCTGGGGCCCTAGCATCCAATTTCACTGGGGGCTCTAACCTCCAATTTCGCTGGGAGCCCCAATATCTAATTTCAGATATGTCTCTGGCATCCATTTTCACCGGCCCCTTAACCTAACCAAACCACCGGGGGCCCTTAGCGAGCGATTCCACCCAGCAGGTGCTTAATACGTAATGTGTTTTGATTACTTTTGGTTGTTACATAATAGGACTTTTTAAGTCTCCTAGTCAAGCGAAAAATCCCCTGTCGTAACTAAGGAGAGGGGGGAGGCACACACATGGGTCTTACGTGATAATGGTACACACGTGGTCGTTACGTTATGACGATGTATAAGTTGGATGTTACATAGTATTTTAAGAGAGTTCATTTTGTTTCAATGTGTTTTTCATTTCTTTTTCAGGGAATATTTATTAACTAAAGATTTTTGTCCACATTAACACTCAAAAGCGATTCCCCCTCAATAGAATGGAGCGTTAGATAGCTGGACCAAGAAAACCTTTCTAATAGTTTGATTCGGCTAACCCTTTGTTCGCGCATACTTGAATGATTAAATGAATTGTATGTTCCCATATGCCAGTAATAGTTGACTCGCAGCGGGGGAAATAGATTACTAGAAATTACCTATATTTGAAGGGTCCCTGTAGATTAACTAATGCTTTTAGTGAGTGTTATCAGATAATATTGCGGTTGTTCAAAATGCATTTTTTTTTCATGTAAATTCAAGCCTTATTAAGAACTATTTCTGAGAGGTCTTACTGAAAATGCCTCGTTACTATTGCACTATCAAATATACCTGCCTATTAGATTCCACTAATTTAAATCTTTAATACTGACAAAATCAAATTTTCAAAAACGAAACATGCAAACGGACAAAAAAGAGACAGTTTTCGCATTCGCTTATTTCTGAGAGGTTTTTTCAAGACGTTTCAAGATATCCCAAGACGTTTTGAAGGACATTTTTCTTCAAGACATCTTTCTTTATGATTTCTTTAGTTCTTACCTAATAGTTTGTCTTATTGTTAAAAAACCTACGAAGGCAAGATGGAAAAAACCTTGAGGGCCCGCTAGTGGGGGAAGTTCAAGACGCCAGACCCCTAACAAGGAATTCCACCAGCCCCCTAGCATCCAATTTCACTAGGAAAGGGCCCTTGCATCCAATTCCACCGGGGCCCCCAGCATCCAATTTCGTCGGGTCCACCTAACCTAACAACCGAGGGTCCTAGCATCCAACTTCATCGTGCCCCCATCTTAATCACCTGGGGCCCTAGCATCCAATTTCACTGGGGGCTCTAACCTCCAATTTCGCTGGGAGCCCCAATATCTAATTTCAGATATGTCTCTGGCATCCATTTTCACCGGCCCCTTAACCTAACCAAACCACCGGGGGCCCTTAGCGAGCGATTCCACCCAGCAGGTGCTTAATACGTAATGTGTTTTGATTACTTTTGGTTGTTACATAATAGGACTTTTTAAGTCTCCTAGTCAAGCGAAAAATCCCCTGTCGTAACTAAGGAGAGGGGGGAGGCACACACATGGGTCTTACGTGATAATGGTACACACGTGGTCGTTACGTTATGACGATGTATAAGTTGGATGTTACATAGTATTTTAAGAGAGTTCATTTTGTTTCAATGTGTTTTTCATTTCTTTTTCAGGGAATATTTATTAACTAAAGATTTTTGTCCACATTAACACTCAAAAGCGATTCCCCCTCAATAGAATGGAGCGTTAGATAGCTGGACCAAGAAAACCTTTCTAATAGTTTGATTCGGCTAACCCTTTGTTCGCGTATACTTGAATGATTAAATGAATTGTATGTTCCCATATGCCAGTAATAGTTGACTCGCAGCGGGGGAAATAGATTACTAGAAATTACCTATATTTGAAGGGTCCCTGTAGATTAACTAATGCTTTTAGTGAGTGTTATCAGATAATATTGCGGTTGTTCAAAATGCATTTTTTTTTCATGTAAATTCAAGCCTTATTAAGAACTATTTCTGAGAGGTCTTACTGAAAATGCTTCGTTACTATTGCACTATCAAATATACCTGCCTATTAGATTCCACTAATTTAAATCTTTAATAATGACAAAATCAAATTTTGAAAAATGAAACATGCAAACGGACAAAAAAGAGACAGTTTTCGCATTCGCTTATTTCTGAGAGGTTTTTTCAAGACGTTTCAAGATATCCCAAGACGTTTTGAAGGACATTTTTCTTCAAGACATCTTTCTTTATGATTTCTTTAGTTCTTACCTAATAGTTTGTCTTATTGTTAAAAAACCTACGAAGGCAAGATGGAAAAAACCTTGAGGGCCCGCTAGTGGGGGAAGTTCAAGACGCCAGACCCCTAACAAGGAATTCCACCAGCCCCCTAGCATCCGATTCCACTGGGGCCCTAGCATCCAATTTCACTAGGAAAGGGCCCTTGCATCCAATTCCACCGGGGCCCCCAGCATCCAATTTCGTTGGGTCCACCTAACCTAACAACCGAGGGTCCTAGCATCCAACTTCATCGTGCCCCCATCTTAATCACCTGGGGCCCTAGTATCCAATTTCACTGGGGGCTCTAACCTCCAATTTCACTGGGAGCCCCAATATCTAATTTCAAATATGTCTCTGGCATCCATTTTCACCGGCCCCTTAACCTAACCAAACCACCGGGGGCCCTTAGCGAGCGATTCCACTCAGCAGGTGCTTATTACCTAATGTGTTTTGATTACTTTTGGTTTTTACATAATAGGACTTTTAAGTCTCCTAGTCAAGCGAAAAATCCCCTGTCGTGACTAAGGAGAGGGGGGAGGCACACACATGGGTCTTACGTGATAACGGTACACACGTGGTCGTTAAGTTATGACGATGTATAAGTGGGATGTTACATAGTATTTTAAGAGAGTTCATTTTGTTTCAATGTGTTTTTCATTTCTTTTTCAGGGAATATTTATTAACTAAAGATTTTTGTCCACATTAACACTCAAAAGCGATTCCCCCTCAATAGAATGGAGCGCTAGACAGCTGGACCAAAAAAGCCTTTCTAATAGTTTGATTCGGCTAACCCTTTGTTCGCGCATACTTGAATGATTAAATGAATTGTATGTTCCCATATGCCAGTAATAGTTGACTCGCAGCGGGGGAAATAGATTACTAGAAATTACCTATATTTGAAGGGTCCCTGTAGATTAACTAATGCTTTTAGTGTGTGTTATCAGATAATATTGCGGTTGTTCAAAATGCATTTTTTTCATGTAAATTCAAGCCTTATTAAGAACTATTTCTGAGATGTCTGACTGAAAATGCCTCGTTACTATTGCACTATCAGATATACCTGCCTATTGGATTCCACTAATTTAAATCTTTAATACTAACAAAATCAAATTTTGAAAAATGAAACATGCAAACGGACAAAAGAGACAGTTTTTGCATTCGCTTATTTCTGAGAGGTTTTGAAGAAAATTCCATAGTTCATTGAGTCAAGGCTATGTATATTCATGCCACCATGCCAATATGTGGCTAGCCCACACTAGCAAGCAATCCAGAGAGGAGGGATGATATTAGAGGTGTCTTTAAGACGTAATAAGAGGTATATCCGAGAGGTTTTACTGAAAATACCTCGTTTCTATTACATTATCGGACGTGCCTGCCTATTACAATGCATTGATTTAAATTTTGATACTAACAAAATTACATTTTGAAAAATGAAATATACAAACGAAAAAAAGTGACAGATTTTTGCATACGGGTGTTTCTGAGAGATTTTAATGAAAATGCCTCGGTTCTTTGAGCCAAACCTGTGCTTATTCACGCTGCCGTGACAATATCCTGCTAACTCACCCCAGTAAGCAAATTCAGACGAGAGGTTTGTCGTTAGAGATAATTTAAACCATACTAACAGTTATTTCTGAGACGTCTTAATAAAACTACTACATTTCTTAGATTTGAGTCCCACACCAAGTTTAAGCTGTAGAACATGTTAGTCCGTGTAATTCAAGCCACCATGGCAATATTTGTCTGCCCTGTAAAACAAAAACTGCAAAACACTACTGCTGAGGCTTTGGCAATTCGGTGCATTAGATCTTTAAGGATTGATCCGTCATTTGAGAGGATAGAGCCAAGGAATGTAAATTCCTCAACAATCTCAGCTGGTTTGTCACCGACCATTAGGACTGCCGGGGGACGCGGCGAGTCACGGGGTTCAACAAACATCACTTTTGTCTTCTGCCAATTAATCGACAGCCCTATCCTTAAGGCTTCATCAGCAAGGATTTGTAGGGCTTCTGTGAGCTTCGACGGTGAATCGGAGACAAGAGCAAAGTCATCGGCATAGTCAGCGTCTGAAAGTACTCTATCACCGTAATGCAACCCAAACTGGAGGCGGTTATGGTCCGAGTCATAATGTAGTCGATGACACGATTAAATAGTTTTGGGGCAGCAGCACAACCCTGACGGACTCCAGTATTGATTTTAAAAGATCAGCTGCGTCTGCCATTGACTTGCACGCAGCTATGGTCGAACAGTGGGGGGGGGGTCTCCTTACATGCAATAGCTTATCATATACAATGTTTTATTTAATTTCTGAACGTCTTTAAAATAATGCATGTTTTTATTTTGGCTCTCCGCAGATGAATAATTAAAACGAAATTGGCATATATTTTTTTTTGGCTAAATGGATTTCTCGCAGTTTTGATTAAATGATTTTGAGAAAAAAAGGAGTGGGGAAGGAGCTCTAGTAGCCCTTCAATTTTTTGGTTACTTAAAAAGGCAACTAGAACTTTTAATTTTTTACGAAGGTTTTATTAGTAAAAGATATGTGTAACTTACGAATTAGCTTACGTAACGAACTTCTATATTCATATGTTTTTTACGCATATGAGGAGGTTCTCCCCCCTGTCAGTACCTCGCTCTTTACACTAAAGTTTAAATTTTGTCCCAATTCCTTATGAATGACCCCTGAATCACAAAGGCCATAAAATAAATAGTTGAAATTAACTAAAAATACAAAAGCGTAAAGAGCGAGGTATGAGATGGAGGTGAACCCCTAATATGTGTAATAATTTCTGTTCGTTTTAAGTTTTAATGCTGCTCCTTACTTTTAGTAGAAAAAACCTTTCATATTTATCGTTTTATTGTTTTTATTAATAGTGCTAGAAAATCCAGCGCCCCCTTCATTGTATTTTCTTCCCCCATGAAAAACTCCTCGATGGAAAGTTCCCCCACATAACCCCCTTCCCTCAACTCCCCCCAAAAACAAAAAAAAATCCCCCTGAGAACGTCTGTACACTTCCCAATAACCATTACTATATGTAAGCACTGGTCAAAGTTTGTAACTTGTAACTTGTTGTTGTAACTTGGGTCGCTCTTTACTACAGTTCGTTACCGCGAACTGTTTGACTAAAAGAATTAAAGGAAGAATTGCAAACATTCAACATAAAAACTGCTTTTAAATCCTAACTAGAGGTAAGATGTTTAATAAATGTTGGAAAAGATGTAGGCCTAATGTTAAAGAATATATAAGGTGGTGTACATAGAAAACTTTTTTTCTAAAAAAAAAACCAGATATTTGGATAAAACAAAATACAACTTAAAAATGGGCACAAACTGTAACAGCACAAACACTATTAAATCGCTCCCTAAAATGTAAAATATACTTTTCGACCATCCATATAGCGCCATAGAAAACCAAGTCGCCCACGAATGGGTTGAGAAGAGGTCGTAAGAAAATATTTAAAGGAAACAAGAACTTTTAGGGAGGGGGTAAATAGGGAAGCTATTAATAGATTGAGACGGAGGAAAAGCGTGTGTAGCTGTATGCAGCGGGTTTTTAGTAGTGGGCCTGTGCAAGTATGCATCCTAAATAATTTGGATGACCCGTCCATCCTTTATATCTACGTATGAATCACTATGTGTAGTTTCATAAGAATGGAAATATTGGATTGCGAAAATGACTTTTGTCACGTTTGGGTAGTTTTTTCACTCTCAGCTCTGTGCATGTATCACTAACTGTAATTACTGTATTTACTCATTGTGCATGTCATTGTGCATGGGATGTGTCTGGGATGTCTGGGATGATTGTGCATGTATCACTAACTGTAATTACTGTAATGTGATTTACGTAAGTGTAGTGATAGAATCAAAATATTGATTTTTTTATATAAAAGACTCGTGCAAAAAGTATGCTAAATAGAATGTTTTCAGCTCATTTTGTATTTACAAAAACAACAACAAAAAAACAGAAAACTCGTTCTCACACGAAATCAAATCTACATTCTTAATAGCAATTTAGCATATTCTTCATTGTTATTGCAATGATGACAATAATTTTGACTCTCACTATCAGTGATTGTTTTGTTAGTCTTAGTTTTTTATCTTGCAGTTGGCGCATTTAAAGGTTTCTAAACCTAATGTAGACGCTAGTCCTTTTGTAAATGGCTAGCAGTAAATGTACTAGCAGTAGAAAAATGTAAAAAAAAAGACAAGAGACTTTCTTATCAGCAGTCAAGGAATATTTATTTGATTTTCCATGTCATAATAAAATGTTTGGTCAACTAAACATAACTGATAATTGTATTGAACGGTTAAAAAAGGTTAGAGACTTCATAGAAATTGAACGATTCAAACAGTTCGTGGTAACGAACTGTAGTAAGGAGCGACCCGGCTCAATAGTAACTGAAACTCTAAAAAATGGAATTTTGATACCAATAAATACATCAAAGGAATTGCCTTTTAATGCTGATTTTAAATGTATAAGTTTAATCAAGATTGGTCTTACCCATCAAAAGTTACGAACCTGAGAAAATTTGCCTCATTTTAGAAAACAGGGGGAAACACCCCCTAAAAAACATACGATCTTAACAGAAATCACACCATCAGATTCAGCGTATCAGAGAACTCTATTGTAGAAGTTTGAAGCCCCTATCTAAAAAAATGTGGAATTTCGCATTTTTTTTTGCCAGAACGACAGGGGAACGACATTAAAACTTAAAACAAACATAAATTACTCCGTATATGAAAGGGGCTTTTCCTCCTCGACGCCCCGCTTTTTACGGTAAAGTTTTTTACTGTTTTAAAATGTAGAATTAAGAGAAAGAGTCAAACTTTAGCGTAAAGAACGGGACGTCGAGGAGGAAAAGCCCCTTTCATATACGGAGTAATTTCTGTTCGTTTTAAGTTTTAATGTCGTTCCTTACTTTCATTTAAGAAAAACTTGTTTTTTTGTTTAATTTTCTATTTAATGGTATTAGTATAAATAGAGATGAGGGAGTAGACAGATTAGGGCCTTTTTATAATAGTTCAATTTTCAGAAAATGTCAGATCCGTGTAGGCTTCTATTAGCCAAGAAGACGAAGAATTGTCGGACGATCAGATCCGGGACGAGTTTGGATTTGACAAATGAAGGATAAAACAAAATGAACTTAGGATAAAGTTGTCCTATATTTCGGCTAGATTATTAAAAAAAAACAATTTCTTGAACATAAGAAGACGTTCGATCCCAAAAATTACTCTTAATCAGTTCGACCTAGGTTATACATAATTTTTTCCAATAAAAAGATTATTTGATTCTTGAAAGAAAACTGTTATACACGCAATGCATAGCAGCCACACAGCCTTGTGTTTGTGTTTGAAATATACAGGACTTGCTTAAAAATGACAAGTGCATCTTCTACGCTAAAGTTCGAATTTTGTTCCAATTCTTTACTAATGACCCCTAAATCATAAAGGGTTTAATTGGAATATATATCTCTTGTAAAAGTAATAAAAAACCTTAGTGCAAAGAGCGAGGTATTGACGAGGGGGCGAACCCTCTCATATACATAATAATTTCTGTTTGTTTTAAGTTCTCAAGTTATAATGTTGCTCCTTACTTTCAGTTGAAAAAAATTGTTTTTTTTTATTTAATTCCTGATCATTTTTAAATCGTGCTGGGAAATCTGGGTCCCCTTCATGGAAAAATCCCTTCCCCCAGATAAATTTTTCCGTGGAAAGATCCTCCCACGTAACATTCTTCCCCCGACCCCCGCAAGAAAAAATACCCCTTAAAACGTCTGTATACTTCTTAATAACCAACACTATATGTAAACAATGGGCAAAGATCACAACTTGCAACCTTTCCCCTGGCTTTTTTTGAAAATGAGGCAAATATTCTTAGGCTCGTAACTTTTGATGGGTAAGATTAAACTTGATTAAACTTATATATTTGAAATCAGAATTTAAAATCAAATTCTTTTGAAGTATCTATTGGTATCAAAATCTGTTTTTTAGAGTTTCGGCTGCTATTGAGCCGGGTCACTCCTTATTTACAGTTCGTTATCACGAACTGTTCGATTTTCATTGCGTGATACTTTGTAGTATAAATCCTAACATTAAAAATACTAAACAGACAAAAAAGCTGTTGAGTTTATTTACTTTATCCAAGAAAGAGTAGAAGAGCATTTATTTATGAGAATAAAAGGCTGTCACTAAACCCATTTTACGAGGAGCAGGAAATCTTGCTTCAAGACAAAAAAAAACATAGATTAATTGTAGAAAATACTTTTGTTTCAAATATAATTAAAAGAGCAAAGTTAAAAGTTAGAATCAGCAAATATTATTCTGAAAAGGAGCCTTTCCAGATTACCATGATGGGTTTGCCCGTTTCTTACTGACTTATATTGTTAAAGTTGTTGCTCGCCCTTTGCTGAAATCTTTCTACGATTAATTAAAAAAAGATTTTCCTGATGAAATCAAAGAGTGAAGTTGAAACTTAAAAATGAACAAAACTTACTGCTCCGCAGTTTATACAACGCGTTTTTGAAAAATTGCTTCAAATAAACTGGCTCGTGATATTTCCCTATAATTTGTGGAATTCTAAAACATTGGCGCTTTTCTGAAAACACAAAACAAACGCAACAAAATAGCATTGGAAGAAAAACAAATTCCTAAAGTGACCTACAGAGAATAAACAAATAATTCCTAAAATTCTCGGTAGTTTTTTTTTTTTTTTTTTTTTTTTTACCGGCAATTAAATCAATGAATTTTACTACACGATTTTAGTTCTCTAAGAACTTTAAGAAAGTTTAATTTTCAGTAAAGCACTCATTTTCCAGAATTGTGTTAGTCAGCGGATATGAAGAGTATTCAGGGGGCTGTGAGGCGGATTATACAAGAGGGGGATAGTAAACCTCGGATTTAGGGTTTCCGACAATGGAGATTATGGATGGTCTCAGCCATTCCGTTCCAAATGTTGACCCAAATTGTGTTATTTGTTTTGGGTAATATATGGCGCTTTATTATGGTGTTATAAAGTCAAACTAATAAAAACAACTTATTATTTAGAAATTAACCTTCAAATGAACCCTTAAACACCTCTCTATGGTGTTTCAGTGCCCCTCAAGGGACAAAAAAAGAAGAAAAGAAAGGCGCCAAGTCAGTGCTACTCTTGCAAATGGTATTCATTGTGGTTCAATGTGGGGCTGTAGGCCTGTGTCTGGGATTTTCAACAATGGCGATTCTAATGGTGTACTTTTTTCGATCAGACGCCTTTTTTATGGTTTTCAGGCTCTATTTGTAAACTTAATGTAAATTTATTTTCAAAGAGAAGTTTGCAATTATTATTAATCGAAATAATATTCACTATTTCTTAATCATCTACGAATGGCAATTTGTTCTCATTGGGTAATTTTTTAATAGAAACGGTTTTCAAGTTTTTTGTTACCATGGGTCCTGGTTTGCTCGGTACTCTGCTGCCGTTTGAAAAGTGTGAATAAGAAGCATTGACCAGTTCGCTGGTGTGTTTTCATCAGAAACTAGAAAAAAAACTTTAAGGCTAAGAAATCAATCCAAAGTGATTCCAAATTTCAATCCAGGTGCCATTTCTCCAGAAAAAGAGAGAAAATCTGTGGATTTCTTGTTCAATAAATTCTTTTGTATGCTTGTGGAGTTTAAAAGCACCACTAAAGATTTTAAAAAGGAAGTAGTTAACCCAAAATGTTTACTCTTTGTAAACAACTCGAATGGAATGCTAATCAATAAAGTCAGAGAAAAAAAGGAAACACTGTTTAAATAAGGATTAAATCTTAAATTTGCTTAAACTGTTTAAATACAAGTTTTTGACCACCAATATGCTCCCATGCACCAAGAGAAGTTTACTGATTGTAATAGAGCAATCCAGAAGGCGAATCAATTTGCCAAATTCAGATGACATGTACATGTTGACCATCGGATACTAAACAATTTTTTAAAGCCATTATCATTAGTTCCATAGGTACCTTTAGGAAGGGTAGACATTTGTCCCTCACCATAAGTTTTGCAAGATTGGATGACAATGATATGTTTGTGATTTTAACGTTTTCAAACCTGTGCCTCACTTACCCTCCATTATAAGCATTGTCATTGACTTTCCCTAGAAGTATTTACGTTGCAGTCCATATTTTTGTTTTAATGCAACATTAAAACAAAAATGTTTGCTACAAAAAATGGTTTGTCAATCAATTTTCGGCTTTTATCTGCAAAAGAGCAGAAAAAGACTTCGATTCATCCATTGAAAGGTCAAATATCATGGTTGTAGAGATAGCCACAGGCTAGCAAAGAGCGAACCACGGTGTATAGCAACCAAAAGTTAAAAAAAAATGAACGGTGAAAAAAATTGTCATTTGAAGCTGATTCAGATATGGTCATTATTATTTTGGTTAATAGTAAAAATTTATTAAGAAAAGAAATTACTGGAGGTTTGAAACAGACCTTGATATTCTTTATGAATTTTTGGCGGATCGGAATGAAAATTGTGCCATTGGTTTCACCATGGTTGAAAACATCATATGGAGGAATTACAGTCCCCCGTCTTGAACAACAAAGAAAATCACTCTTCTGTATGAGTTGAGCTTCTTTTGTTTCCAGGGCTGATCATGTCTAACCAGTGCTCCCAGAATATTAGAAGAGGGTTTATTTGAACGAAAACTACAGTATCTAGTGCTCTTTGTCAGTAACAAAAAGATTGTCCCACAAGAAAGTAATATTTTTTGCCATTTTGTGATACAAAAGATAAATATTCGCCTAAAGAAGGTCAAAATACCGGGGATTAAGCACCAAAATCCTAAGGTAGCCAGAGGGTGAAATGAGGACCAAATTTTCAGATATTCGATATTCGATTATTTCAGTGGGGTTTTATTTTCGATCTATTCATAGATCTTGAGCTGATAATGACACGTGTGCTGCAGTGATTGCCAACGATTTGAGCCTGCGTCTTGCGTCCATAGCACAAAGTCTCCCCCTTTCGCTGGCTCAGGTCAAACTATTCCTCGTTCCACCTCTTTCCCCCAAATTTCTCCCTCTGGTGTTATAAAGAAAATCCGAAAGCTCAAAAAATCAAGTACTTGCCCATTAGACATCCCAATTGACTTGATTAAAGCCTTTTCAGACACAATTACTGGACCTCTATCTGATATTTTTAACCAAATTACAAAATTTGGTAAATTCCCAAGCTGCTGGAAACCAGGTTTTATAACACCCATCCCAAAGAAAACTTCCCGTCTAAGTATAACCAACATGCGTCCTATCACACTCAATACAGTTTTTTCTAAGCTTTACGAAGGGTTCCTTTGTGACTGGCTTAAAATTAAAATTATACCACGCATTGACATCCGACAGTTTGGTAATTTAAGAAAAACCTCCACCACCCATTACCTTGTATACTTGATTCACACCATCGTAAGTGAACTAGAGAAACCAAATGTTTGGCTAAGCCTGGTTTTAGTCGATTTCCCAAAAGCGTTTGACTTTGTTGACCACAATATCCTAATTCGTTTACTACAGGATAACTTTAAAATTGACCTACTATTAGCAAATATTGTTATATCGTTCCTTTCAAACAGATCACAAGTTGTAAAATACAAAAATATTTACTCTAACCCCCCTCCCTAGGTACTGTGGAATACCTCAAGGAACCTTATTGTGACCACTCTTATTTCTTGTCATAATTAACGAAATTGGCAAGCAATTCCCCCAAAGATGGAAACATGTGGATGACTTGTCGATCCTTGAAGTATGTCATAGGAATATTAAAATTGACCTCGTTGAAATCCTAACCCAATGTTCGGATGAATCTAAGAATCTAAATATGATAGTAAAATCCATTAAATCACAGATAATGACGATCAACTTCTTGAAATCCACTCTCGTTTTTTGCGACCCGATCCCACCCGAAATGCAAGTGAAACATGTTAAGTTCCTTTGTGTCACAATTTCTAATGATCTTCAGTGGGAGACACATGTTTCCAATATTGTTAAACAAGCAAATGTTTCTCTATCCATATTTAAGCTGCTAAACAAATTTAATTGTCATAAGATACATTCCCTTCCTGTTTACTTGTCCTTTATTTGGCCGTTATTGGAATATGCATGTCCGGTCTGTCATTCGCAACTTTCAAGTGAACTTAGTGACAAAATTGAGTCGGTCCAAAAGCGTTCGCTCAGGATCATTTACAAAGAAGGCAAAATTCCATACTCCTTCCTCCTTAAAGCTGCACGAATTACCACCTTGAAAGAAAGGAGGGAAAAAATTGCCTGCTTTTCGCTAAATCAGTCATTTCCAATCCCCGTACTGAGGACTTACTCCCTGATTTTAACAATCCCATTAGACTCCGACTCCCCCGGTCAGCCTCCTTAGCAATCCCAGCTTACTCTCCGATCCATGCTGTTAGAGAGGTTTCGTAAAAGTTTTATCCCCTTTTTTCTGGAACACCTTAATAATAATTCATGATTATGTACTTGCCAAATTTCCCTTTTCCTCTATTGCCGTTTTGTTTTTATTTATTGTAATGTTTTTGTAATTTAATTGTCAAGTTTACTGATTTTCCCTTTATCTTGGATGATTTTGCCTTTTTAATTTCTTTTTAATTTTAAGTGTTTGACTTAATGTACTGATTTGAATTTTTTTTTTTTTCTCTTAACTTTTACTGACATATAAAGCAAATTCGGCTCTATAGAGCTTGTGATAGTCTTTTGAAAATAAATAGTATCTTATCTTTATCCTAGATTACGACGTGATTATTCTTTTTGAGAAACTTGTGTAACACGAAAAAAGATAACTCAGTCAAGTGTCGACTATGATGGCTATGGGCAGGTGTAAGACTCAACCTTTTTTTAGGGCGACGCAGAAGGCATATTTGACCCCACCTCTTCCCCCTCTTGATCTGATATTTTTTGACAGCCGGTCATGCCCCTCTTCCTTCTTTATGCTGAGTAGCAGAACCAAAGAATCTATCCTCCAATTTTCACTTTTAACCGAGTTTCTAGATCCCAATTTGCTGCACTCCAGTACTCCATATCTTATCTCCCTTCTCGGAGAGGTAGGTTCTTAGCTTGTCTCTCTCCCCCTAATAACAACCTGAAAATTGCAGTTAAACAGCACTTTTCCCGAAAGATTGGTTTCTACCGAGCCAGCATCTCGCAGGAAAAAATACTCATGACCACCTACCACTGCCACTCCGTAGTTAGCCTTTGTATAGAAATATTACCTATAATTATACTAGAAGGTTCCCAGTCTATCCCCCTTCCCTAACAACTACCAAGAAACTATCTAGAAAATTCAGAACTAACATAAGACTGGAACAAATACTCATTGATATCGACTGCCACTCCTATGCACCTAGAGTTATGTTACCAACAATTGTACTGAACCCCTCCCCTGATGAAAAATAATTCATCCAGTAAGTCAAGTTCTTAAAGTCCCCTCTCCCTTAGTCAGTGTTTTTCGTGGTTGGCTGCTAGATTGGCTAATAATAGTGATTTTGCAGTACTACCTCCTGTCCAGGGAGTTACCTCCCCATGCTTAGACTACTGCTAAGCCTTTGAAACCTTACTTCCCTTTGCTCTACTGAAATGCATTAACAAAACACCTTTCACGCCTATGTTAAACATATATTTTTTGTAATGTTTATTGTTTATATTAAAACCAAAACAAAATCAAGTTAAAATAGACTTCATTTAAACTGAGAATTACAGTTGTTTCTGGAAGTAAAGAGTAATGTTAAGATTTAAAGCGAATAAAAAATTGTCTTGCAGATTACACATGATACATCTACATGTTGAACTCTAAAAACAACCGCTTTACTGAAAACTGAGCTTGCCCGAGTTTTTTAGACTATATTACTGAAATTCATTAATATCATGGTCGGTGAAAGACTGTTGAGAGCCATTTAAAATAATCTTTTATTTTCTACGAATTGCTTATAGAATTTTATGCTCCTAAGAGAACATTTTATTTTATTATATCATTGAATAGTTTATTTGAGCCAGTTTTGTAGATGTTTCTTGCGTAATGAGTGTGCAATTCCCAATTTCATTAATATTCCTATTTGTACTGTAGTCAAACCATTCCATTATTGTTCTATCTTTTACAAACTTTATTTGCATCCAATGACTACTTTTGAGTGTAAATGTTTTTTTTTAAGTGGAGTAATGGAGGGCAGTGCAAAGCAATTCAAGGATCGCGCAGCTTTTTTTGGCAATTACAGAAGTTACAAAATCTCTTCTTAGAATTCATTCAGTTTTAGAACTGTTGTGAAGTATTTCCAACGACCTGTTTAAAGCCTTGGCCTACACAAAAAAAATGTTTGTAGGAAAACAATAGATAAAATGTACTAGGAGAGAAAATATTATGTATGTGAGTAATTAGAAAATAGCTATGGAATGCCGAGTATGAGGTAAGATAGAAAAATAACAAAGTGAAGGAGATAATAGTGAAAAAAACTTTGGCCTATCGGAAAAAATAGGCTCACACTTTGCGTTTTCACGGACGGAATGAACCAATTGGACTAGAATTGTTCTGTTTTTTTATGCATCTACTGTCCGTGAGCTGTTTTCGGTCAAAAATGAGCTGCCGTGCAAAACCAAGGCTAGCATTTTCTTTTAGCACTTCAAAGCACTCCGGTCACAGACGATAAGCTGAATTTTTTAGATGGCAAATTCTTAGCTTTCTTGGTATTTATTTGGATCTTATGAAAGTTAGGCCATCAAAGGAGATAATCAATCCATCACAGTTACTGTTATGAATATTTTATTTCGAAAAACTCAATCATAAATAGTTTATTTGAAAATTTAGTAACTCAAAATACCTACAAAGGATATTAACATTTTATTCCTGAACTGCTTATTACAATGTTGCAAAGATGACTAAATGATAAATTTTGGTCAAAGTTATTAATACTTTCTTTGACTTGATATATTCCAACGGTTGGAGGGGTAAAATTTAACAATCACGGTGAATTGCAACTATTTTGAATTCTAAGATTTTTTTTTCCTTGTCAGAGTCGTATAAATGTAAGTGAAGATCCATTTCTGAGGCTCAGCTGTAGTGTGCTGGTAAGGTACTACAGTAGAAAAAATATTTTTCAACCAAACTATTCTAGTTTCTTCAGCTAAAGCTATAAGTTGAAACGCTGTGTTTTCTTACCCTGAGTAGGAGTCCTACTGTCCAGAAAGTATTTATTTTAACTTAAAAAAAAAAATAAATGATAATTTTATTTCAACCAGTAAAAATTAAAACACATGCGAGTAAAAAAGAAAAGAAAAGAGATCGAATTTCTAATAAATTTAAAATATCTCTCCCCGGCATAAACTGCGTAAATGACTACTCAGTTAGCGCAGACTACTGCAAGTAACCGGAAAGAATGGGGGACTCGCAAAAGTTGAAACTTTGGGAATTTAAAATGAAAAGCAAGGAATTTAACTGGTAACACCTGTGACTGTTTAGCGTCTACACACATCCATTGGCTTTTATTTATATAATTAAATAAAAAAACGAGTTTTTTTAACTGAAAGTAAGGAGCGACATTAAAACTTAAAACGCACAGAAATTACTTCGTATATGAAAGAGGCTGCTTCCTCATCAACGCCCCTTTCTTTACGCTAAAGTTTGACTCTTTCTCTCAATTCTTCTTTTTAAAACAGTAAAAAACTTTAGCGTAAAGAGCGGGGCGTTGATGAGGAAGCATCCTCTTTCCTATACGAAGTAATTTCTGTGCGTTTTAAGTTTTAATGTCGCTCCTTACTTTCAGTTAAAAAAACTCGTTTTTTTTTTATTTAATTTCTGAACGTTTTTGAATCAATGCATGTTTTGATTTTGGCTCTCCGCAGAGGAATAATCAAAACGAAATTTGCATATTTTTTTTTTTGGGGGGGGGGCTAAATGGCTTTCTCATAATTTTGATCGAATGATTTTGAGAAAAAAAGAGCGGGGGCGAAGCCTAGTTGCCCTCCGATTTTTTGGTTAATTAAAAAGGCAACTAGAACTTTTAATTTTTTACGAATCTTTTTATTGGTAAAAGATTTACGTAACTTATATATTAGCTTACGTAAAGAACTTTTGTATTCTCATGTTTTTATTACATATATGAGGGGATTCGCCCCATCGTCAGTACCTCGCTCTTTACACTAAAGCTTAAATTTTATCCCATCTCATTAAGAATGACCTGAATCACAAAAGCCGTAGAATAAATAGTTGAAATTACTAAAAATAGTTTAGCGTAAAGAGCTAGGTATCATAAGGAGGTGAGCCCCTTACATGGGTAATAATTTCTGTTTGTTTTAAGTTTTATTGCTGTTCCTTACTTCCAGCTGAAAAAGCTTTTTCACATTTATTTTTTAATTTTTTTTTTAAATAATGCTAGTAAATCCTGCTCTCCCTTCATGGAAGTTTTCTTCTCCCATGACAAATTCTCGATGGAAAGTTCCCCCAGCATATCCCCCTCTTCTCAAACCCTCCCCCCAACCAAAAAAATCCTCCTGAAAACGCCTGTATACTTCCCAATAACCATTACTATATGTAAGCACAGGTCAAAGTTTGTAACTTGTTGCCCCTCCCACGGGGACTGTGGGGGAGTAAGTCGTCCCCAAAGACATAGTTATAAGGTTTTTTGACTACGCTGAATAAAATGGCTATCTCAGAATTTTGATCCGTTGACTTTGGGAAAATAATTAGCGTGGGAGGGGGCCTAGGTGCCCTCCAATTTTTTTTGTCACTTAAAAAGGGCACTAGAACTTTTCATTTCCGTTAGAATGAGCCCTCTTGCAACATTCTAGGACAACTGGGTCGATACGATCACCCCTGGGAAAAAAAAAAACAAAAAACAAATAAACACGCAACCGTGATCTGCCTTCTGGCAAAAAATGCAAAATTCCACATTTTTGTAGATAGGAGCTCGAAACTTCTACAATAGGGTTCTCTGATACGCTGAATCTGATGGTGTGATTTTCGTTAAGATTCTATGACTTTTAGGGGGTGTTTCCCCCTATTTTCTAAAATAACGCAAATTTTCTCAGGCTCGTAACTTTTGATGGGTAAGACTAAACTTGATGAAACTTATATATTTAAAACCAGCATTAAAATGTGATTCTTTTGATGTAGCTATTGGTATCAAAATTCCATTTTTTAGAGTTTTGGTTACTATTGAGCCGGGTCGCTCCTTACTACAGTTCGTTACCACGAACTGTTTGATAAACAAAAATATATACTATTACGGATATAAATCACTACGCAAGTGAAAAATTTTAATTTTGCTAACGCGTAGCGATTAGCTACATAAACATTCCTCGAGGTATCCTAAATTAATAATAATAAAAAAAAAATCTTCATTAGAAAGAAGTAAATTGGATATTCAACGTAATTAATCGGCAGTATCTTGGATTACTGCTGATATGTCTCTGTAAGTGATAATTTATTAGTATTTATTTAAAAGAATTATTTCAATTCAGAGTTCAAAATGTACAAAGCAAGCCTGGGTTAGGCTGAGAAAATCTTCGGAGGCTAAGCAGTGTAGTCTAAATTAAAATGGTAGGCTTACATGTGACATAACTCTGCTTTACTTAGCTCTATCTTTGAAGGTCTCTGAAAAGAAAATCCTATGGCATATTAGGATAGACTAAAAAAGGAGATAAAACAGCTAAATGGCAGGTGAAGCTGGTTACTTTTCTTATCAATATTATTGCCTGTTTCCGCTATTGCTATTATTAGAAGTACCACTATTAGAAATAACCCATAAAGTTCGTATAAAGACACATTTTTCAATTTCGACTCATTATAACTGAAAATCCCTGGATATGTGAAAGTTTTCCCACCGATCTTTCATTCTAAGTTTTACAGAGAAAGAAATGACAATAGCCTGCCACCCAATGAGTATGGAAGTCAGATTAAAAACACAAAGGGGAGAGGATTTATAGAGGTAACAAGCTGAATATTCCAAACTCTTGCAGCAAAAACAGCAGATCAAAATGACAAGTACACAGACGTTTCATAGCTGCACCCTAGTGAGTAATGGCGATTTTGCGAAATGAAAGTTTACGCTTGCTATCTGTTCTTTCTGACCAAAGAGGTTACAATAAAATTATTAATGGGAAAAATATTCTAAAAAAAGACTTTGTTAAAATCTGCCATTTGAACCGAATACCGGATATTAGTTTATTCTGAGAATAGTACGCGGTGATTGCTGAAATGATAATTGTATACGATAAATCAATGCAGAGAACAAAAGAAAGAAATGGACTTTAAAGTTATGCTGTTTAACTAGTCCATTTCTTGCATCTTCATCTGCTACTTTACTCGAACAAATTATGCTTTTGCAAATTTAGTTCCGTAATCTAGTAACCTAAATACATTATCTACCACCTTGTAAACCAGTAAATCCAATATATCGGGCCCCATTTTTTTTTTATTCCCGCAAAGAATAGGGATAAGCTTATCTATTTTCATGGCTAGTCAACTGTAGACAGAGACAACTGCATTATAGTTTAAATGAGCTGATCAGGTAGGTTCATCAAGATTTACTGTTAGATTTTGAAGCATGCCCAGAAGTATGGTTTCTAGTTCGAAGACGTGAGGACTATTTTCTTCTATTTTGGTGAAAATTAATTTATTAATTTGTAACCAAAAAAATACAATGAGAAAACTTTGGAGCCATAAAAAAAAACTTTCCAATCGTTTATTGTTTGCTGCTTTTATTCCTCAATGTTTAATCACCATTTGCTAAACATGATTTGAGTAATATCAGGAATCTGTTTTATAGATTCTGAAGGAACTTTAATGATCAGTTTTGTTTGCAAGTTCAAACATGTGTCCTAAAAGCTGACAATAATAAAAGAAAATGAAAAAAATTAAATACCCTGTCTGAGTAAACAAAAGTAAAAAAAAAAAACTTTAAACATTTGTCCTAATAGCCGACAGTAATAAAAACAAATGTAAAAAACTAATTAATCTGTCTTAGCAGACAAAAGGTAAAAAAAAAACCTTGGGTTACCCTTCCAAATCGAATACATCGAGCAGACGAGTCCTACTGCGAGACCGAATCTGAGATTGTGAGCAATTGCAACATGGAACCGACTCTTCTGAAGAGACACATGCAAAAAGCACTGAGAATTCAAGTTCGTACAGATTGAATCTTTCAAGTTCAAGCTGTAGGATGAAAAGCATCGTGACGTTTCACAAACATCTGAATACGTTAGAGAAAGCGTTGCACACCTCAAATGAGGCAGGTCTATTGATTGCAAAAACAAAGACGCTTCATACTATTATTGAGGGGTCAGATCTTCTTACGGTGCTAAAAAATGTGAAAAAAAAGGAAATACCAGATAACAGCTGATGTGACAAAAATTATCATGTATCTGAATGATACTGTTTAAAACGAAATGCTAGAAAGGACTGACGGGATAATTCAGCAAATCTGTCGGCAGATTAAAGATGAGACAAATTAAATTATAACTGGTCAAGTCGACAATCGTGTTAAATATAGTTCAGTTTTTTTTATATTTCTTTATCCGGTGTGCAAATTAAGTCAGGCAACTTTCGGAAGAAATGTCTAGGTCTTTCTTAAGATACGCAAAAATGTATTCAGAGGAGGTTTTGGGAATTTTGCACCCCCTCCCCCACCGAAAAAAATTGTCCGACTCGTAAAACTTAATAAAATTTGCATAAGAATATTTTTTGGGGCGTTTTTAAAAGTTTTTTGTACCCCTCCCCCAAGAAAAATCCTGGTTGCAGCCCTAAGAACAATAAAGAGATTCCCAGAGCTCTTTCATAGTATCTCACTAATCATGCTCTTCAGTGGATGTGGTGTGCTCGTGTCTGCATAAATAGCGAAACTAGCACAATGGTTCATCGACGAGCATTAAAAGTATTAGCGATAGGGACAAATGGATCAATACAGTGGATTTACTGTATAAATTAAATAAAAAAACGAGTTTTTTTTTAACGGAAAGTAAGGAGCGACATTAACACTTAAAACGAACAGAAATTACTTCGTATATGAAAGGGGCTGCTTCCTCCTCAACGCCCCGCTCTTTACGCTAAAGTTTGACTCTTTCTCTGAACTCTTCTTTTTAAAACAGTAAAAAACTTTAGCGTAAAGAGCGGGGCGTTGAGGAGGAAGCAGCCCCTTTCATATATGAAGTAATTTCTGTTCGTTTTAAGTTTTAATGTCGCTCCTTACTTTCCAATAAAAAAAAGAAACGAACTTTTGTACTCTCATGTTTTCATTACGTACATGAAGGGGTTCACCCCCTCGTCAGTACCTCGCTCTTTACACTAAAGCTTAAATTTTGTCCCAATTTCTTCAGAATGATCCCTACATCACAAAAGCCGTAGAATAAATAGTTGAAATTACTAAAAATACTTTAGCATAAAGAACGTGGTATTAGGAGGAGGTGAGCCCATCATATGCGTAATAATTTATGTTGATTTTAAGTTTTAATGCTGCTCCTTACTTTCAGTTGAAAAAAGTTTTTCATATCTATGTTTTCGTTGTTTTTATTTTAAATAAACTAGAAAATCCTGCGCTCCCTTCATGGAAATTTTCTTCCCACATGACAAATTCCTCCAAGGAAGGCTCCCCCAACATATCCCCCTCTTCTCAATTCCTCCACCCAACCAAAAAATCCCCCTAAAAACATATGTACACTTCCAAATAACCATTACTACATGTAAGCACTGATCAAAGTTTGTAACTTGTAGCCCCTCTCACGGGGACTGTGGGGGATTAAGTCGTCCCAAAAGACATAGTTATACGGTTGTCTGACTACGCTGAATCAAATGGCTATCTTAGAATTTTGATCCGGTGACTTTGGGAAAATAATTAGCGTGGGAGGGGGCCTAGGTGCCCTCCAATTTTTTGGTCACCTAAAAAGCGCACTATAACTTTTCATTTCCGTTAGAATGAGCCCTCTTTCAAGATTCTAGGACCACTGGGTCGATCGTAGTTTCTTATTACTAATATGGGGGGTGGTTCACCCCCTCTTCAGTACCTCTCTCTTTACACTAAAGCTTAAATTTTGTCCCAATTTCTTAAGAATGACCCCTGAATCACAAAAGCCGTAGAATAAATAATTGAAATTACTAAAAATACTTCAGCGTAAAGAGCGGGGTATTAGGAGGAGGTGACCCCATCATATACGTAATAATTTCTATTCGTTTTAATGCTTCTCCTTACTTTTACTTGAAAAATTTTTTCATATTTATTTTTTCATTGTTTTTTTTAAAATAATGCTAGAAAATCCTGCGCTCCCTTCATGAAAATTTTCTTCCCCCACGACAAATTCCTCCAAGGAAAGTTCCCCCAACATATATCCCTCTTTTCAACCCCCCTAACCTAAAAATCCCCTGAAAACGTCTGTACACTTTCAAATAACCATTACTATATGTAAGCACTGGTCAAAGTTTGTAAATTGTGGCCCCTCCCACGGGGACTGTGGGGGAGAAAGTCGACCCCAAAGACATAGTTATAGGGTTTTTCGACTAGGGTGAATAAAATGGCTATCTCAGGATTTTGATCCGGTGACTTTGAGAAAATAATTGGCGTGGGAGGGGGCCTAGGTGCCCTCCAATTTTTGGTCACTTAAAAAGAGCACTAGAGCTTTTCATTTCCTTTAGAATGAGCCCTCTCGCAAGATTCTAGGACCACTGGGTCGATACGATCACCCCTGGGGGAAAAAACAACAAAAAAAACAAATAAACATCCGTGATCTGTATTCTGGCAAAAACTGCGAAATTCCAAATTTTTATAGATAGGAGCTTGAAAATTCTATAACAAGGTTCTCTGATACGCTGAATCTTATGGTGTGATTTTTTTTAAGATTGTATGACCTTTAGGGGGTGTTTTCCCCTATTTTCGAAAATGAGGCAAATTTTCTTAGGCTCGTAACTTTTGATGGGTAAAACTAATCTTGATGAAACTTATATGTTTAAAATCAGCATTAAAATGTGATTCTTTTGATGTAACTATTGGTTTCAAAATTCCATTTTTTAGAGTTTCGGTTACTATTGAGCTGGGTCGCTCCGTACTACAGTTTGCTACCAAGAACTGTTTGAGAAGCCAAAATAACTTCCCTCGGAATAGTAAAGCGTATATTTCAATGAGATACGGAATACCACAGGCATTGCTACAGTGTTGCCTATTGTAACGGCCATAAGGCTTCAATGTTATATTATTATGATATATTTTTCCCAGTGGCGCTTCACATGGAAGGGTTGATCACATAAACTTCGAAGGGGGCTCATTCAGTCAATAATTGGTAGTTTTAGTGCCGTTTTTTCAGAGTCAAAAGTGATTGGAGGGCAATTAGCCCCCCCCCCATCTCCCCACGTCCTTTTTCCACAAATACATTTGATGAAAATTTTGATAAGCTATTTCGTGGAAAATAGTTGAAAAGTCAGATAATAAAACTCGGAGGTCGGTACAACCACCCTGAGCCCGGGGGCAGGTGTTGTAAGTTATGCCCTGGGGGCATATGTAGTTTCTACGGAAAGGGTGCTCGTAAAAACTTCCGAGAAGGCTCATTTCCTTGGAAAATAAAGTCACCACTTCATATTTAAGACACAAAAGAGACCGGAGTTCAACTAGCCCCCTCCCCAAGCCTCCCCCCCCCAGACCCATCCGATAAAAATTTTAAGGCAGTCATATTGTCAAAAACAGCTCAAAGATCAGATAATAAAACTCTGAAGTAGATAAAACCCCCCAGAGCCCAGGACAGGCATTTTAATTTACACCCTGGGGGCATATATTTTTCTTATGGAAGGGGTATACACTTCAGGGGGGGGGGGGTTCATTTCATAAAATTTGAAAGTTCTAGTTTACTAGCACCCCTTCCCCGCTCCTGGTTTTCACCAGACCCAACTGGAAATTTTTTGAGATAGTCATTTTGTTAAAATTATTTCAAACATCAGATAACCAAAACTTTGGGGTTAAGACAACCCCCCAGAACCGGGGGGATAGGCGTTGTAAGTTATATCCTGGGGGCATACATGGTTCTCATGAAAGGGGGTGTTGTAAAAGCTTCAGATGGGGCTTATAGGAGATTGAAAGTTCTAGTTCACTTTTTTAGAGTCAAAAGAGATCGGAGGGCCACTAGCCCTCTACAACCCTTTTTCCCCAATTCCATCCATTAAATTGGTCTATTTTGTCAAAAATAGACCAAAGATCATAAAATAAAAAGTCAAGGGGTAACACAGCCCCCCGGAACCCGGAGGTAAGTGGTGTCAATTATGCCACCGGTGCAAACCAGGTTTCTTTTGGAAGGGATGGTAGTATAAACTGAGGAAGGGGCTCATTTGATTGCAAATCGTAATTTCTAGTAGTAAAGACGGGGTTCTGGATTCTGAAAGACTCAGGGTGTACAAATGTGTACAATTTATCAGACGTTGTTACGCACACCTGGGTATAACGCGCGCACCTGTAATGATATTGTACACCTACATCATAGGGATTGCCTGTTACGTAATAGGGATTGTTTAGCTATGCAAATGTTATGTCATAGGAAATGTTTTCTAAAAGATGCAGGTGTCTCTTACGTAATAGGAAATGTTTACTTTGGTTGTTATGTATTAGGGCTTGGGTGATGTATAATATGATTTGTTAGAGTCTGCTATTCGAGCGGGGAAGTCCCGGTTGTAAAAAAAATGATTATGGTCCAGTATTTTCTGGTGAGGGTGACGTAATCGTGCGTAACTTGCTAGATTTGCTTCAGTATTGAAAAAGTTTTCACTGTGTCGACGTCAAAAAAAATTTCTCTTGTAATGGATGCTTTTACTCTATTGGATATTGAAGGTGCCAGTAATAGCGAAATTAAGCCTAGAACGCCTAATGCTAGAGAAGAAATTACAAGGAATTGTCGGGTAACCCTAGAATGGGACGAGATGTTTGCACGATATGTTATATCATTAAGGAAGTTAAAGCCGAAAGAACAGTTATATTTAGCAGCAAAAGTGAATATAATGCATTTACAAAGATTACGAGACGGATTAAATGCGGTAGCCAAATATATTGAGCACAACAATCTGAATCAATTTATAAAAAAAAAGAGTAAGTTTCTTACTAGTGAGAAAAAATCCTTATTAGTCTATAATAATTAGTGAGAGCGTCACGATTAAAAATGACGACTCGAGAATCAAAAATCATAAAGAATCTAGTGACTTCGGAAAACATTTGATTCTAGATGATGATATTCTAGAGCTTTCTCTTCAAAGGAAAATATTTTCTCAAATAAAGCTTAACGACATAATGAAAAACAGGTTCCCATCTTTGGACTATTGCATGAAACTTTTTACATGTAGAAACACGTTACATGTTCCTTTTTACCCATGAATCTGCACATTTTTTACACATGAAACATGTTACATGTTGCATGAAACTTCTCGCTGTCAAAATACATCTAAGCTAGCTTAACCTTAATTTGTCGAAAAAAACTCAAAAAATAAAATACATGGTTTCTTTAGTGGAAATAAAAGCACTACAAATTTACATTAAAAACCTTTAAACATGTTTACATAGGCAGTAATCAACGCCATGAAATACTCATTTCAATATTTATTTACATGGACATTAAAAGATACTTAAACTTTTAATCTATGCGTTATTCTGTCGGGTCAGTTTCAGGATACGATCCCCATGGAAAACATACCCTCCTGCACGGATCTCTCTTCAAACAAGTGCTGATTCACTTCGGTGACCAGACCTATTTTTTTCATTTCTGATTTTAAGAATTGTATCCATCACCGGATTATGAGTTGAAAAATATTGCCCCAAATCCAACCCAAATCATACTCCAATTCCTCGTAGATTTTATCCGTGTTTTTACAGACAATATCCAGCAGCGTTAATACATCACCTGTCAGGTATATTTTACAACAATCCATCCCATTTTTACACACTTCCTTGACCCGAACTTCATTAGCAAATTCAAGTCGGCAGTGGTGCATTGACGATTGTGAAGTGAATTATAAAACACAATGATGGGCGGCATATGCCCTTATTTGTTAATAAATCATATATTTCATCTTTTGGAAAATGCTTTTTAACGAGGGGGAAACTATTAAAATCGTCGCTTCTCCGTACTTGAATGAATTGGCTTAAAGATTTGGGAAACAACTATAGGAATCTAAATAACCGATTTTATTCAAGTACATGCTACCATTTTCCGTTTGAATTCCAACATCAGCAACTTCTTAGATGATTTGGGTGTGATATTATAAGAAAAAGAACCATCAACCCTTGCATAATCTACAACTTCATCTTTCTGCAAATGTGTCACCACTGGGAAAATGAATCTCGGATCATAGTTGGATTGTGCATATAAACTGGTAGAAAATATTGCTGCTTAACATTTAAGTTACAAGCTTTGTGTACCAGTCCACAAAAGTTATCCCCCCTCCCAATAAAATCATATTACTTAAATGATCATGGTCGTGGACTGATATTTCCCCACTACCACAACATTTTTTTTCTTGCAAACCCAACACATATCTTTATTTTTAATAGCCGATTCGTCTCTAGGTGATAGGGGCATTAATAAGTGCAACCATAGATGTGTCTGCACAATCTTCCCCACCCAATTTCTCAAATACCTCTACCAATTGCATGGTATTGGTCGAGTCTCTTTGCGCAAGTGACTTGCGCAAAGAGATTGTAATGGCTTCGTGTTCTTTAACACGATTCGAGTTTGATGGATCGCATACATCCATGAGTTTAGCTTCGATATCTAATTCCACCTTGTCGCTCCGAGCAAAATTCGGAGCAAAAAAGCAAATGAGAAGGAGCAAATTCTGAAAGTTCTTAAACCGCAAGATGATATTGTTGTCCGAAACCATCTTCACGGACTGGTATCCATGACGCTTACAGTGCCTCAAGTGGTGTTTTAATTTTGACTTTGGACAGCAATAGAATGTTCCATTACGACCTTTTTTTTACCCTCACTTAAAATCCAACTAATATTATTAATAGGAAAATAATATCCATTTCACCAAGTTCTCTGGCAGGCTTGTAAAGGAGCCATACCCAGTGTTTTACCTATTCAATGGACGGAGCCCTTACTGAACATATTAACAGCTTTGTATCTTTACGCTCATCCTCTTCGTATTCTGCATCATTCTGTAATGCTGTAACACCAATCTTTAAATGTTCATTAGCCCTCTCAAACATGTCTATCCCCTTAAGCATTACAGGATATTGCCCCTTTAAACAGTTAGAGAGAAAACATTTATTATTAAACCAAAAACAAAACCGTAATAACAGCCATCCCTAAAAGTAAACAACTTGTCCGATGGCTTGGGAAAAATGTATTAGAAAATAATGCAGGACAAAGAAATTTTCTTATAAAACCAATAGTACCACCTAATTGTCACCACAAGCCTTACAACAAGCAAATTCAACAATGCATATAAAAACATACCCCTAGAGGTCAAAACAAGTTATTCAATTATTTATATAAATTATTTACTTCCCCAGTCCACTCCCGTTAACTGTCAAATCATCCAGACGTGTCTTACTAACATCATGGAAACGAGATTTATGCCCTGAAACAAGGATTGAATACTTGAAGTACCCTAAGCCCGTATTGAAACGAAAGTGCTGTACACCTCCACTCGCCCTCAAATCTGCAATATACTTCCTAAAATTAACCTTTCTTGCACCACTTCTTAGATATAAATCATTCATTTACTATCATTCAAATACAATCATCTTTCAAATTTCGTCACATTAACATCTAAATTTACTATAAATAAAATTGTCGACCTGGTCCCATTTCCATTATGATTTTCTATCTATTAAAGATACTACCCACCCAATCCAAAAAAAAACCCTCAAAATTATGTAACTCAGGATGAAGTGTCTGTATCTCTATTTCTAGGTAATGCGAGTACACCTTGCCTGACTTTCCACTAAAAAAATATATTTTGTGCGATGGATGCTTTTACACAGTACTGCTCTAGCGGATTCGGCAAGGTGAAAATCGGGCAATACAGGGTTTTAGCCGGCACCACTTTGTCCTGGTTCCCCCATATTACTGTTAGGAGTGGTTGCCTATTCATCTAACATCTTCTCGACCCGCTAGTTGGCACTTGACCTAACAGGCTGTATAAAAATTCACATAGAGGCCGAGATCCCTCACGAAACTATCCACATCAAGCATAGCGGGAAAGTATACTAATAGGGATCACCCCAAATTATAATACCCCTCTTGTCCACTTTTCACTTGTGCCATACATAGATTTTCGTAAAATTCCGATGGTATTGTCGGTATGTGAACCTAGAAAATAATAAGAGCTTATTAGCTCATTGAAACAGACTTGATTTCATCCTGTGAAAGAATTTAAATTAGGCTGAAAGAAACTATATTATGCTTAAGAGTGACCCTCCGGATGTATTGAGACCGCACTACCACCTATAGCTTTACTGACCATACACTGACCCGCAGAGTGACCTTTCGGTTCAATAGATCCCCACCAGAAATGAAGACATAATTTGCAGGTATTATAATGTTGTAAAGAATGTTAGAAA
Organism: Artemia franciscana; assembly: GCF_032884065.1. Taxonomy (NCBI): domain Eukaryota; kingdom Metazoa; phylum Arthropoda; class Branchiopoda; order Anostraca; family Artemiidae; genus Artemia; species Artemia franciscana. The sequence continues at coordinate 22,406,620 of NC_088868.1, read as the reverse complement.
CTTATCAAATGTGAGGTTGTGTCCATTGTTGGGGTTTGCTTCACTCTGCTCCCAAAGAAATTGCTGAGCAAATCTTCAATCCAATCAATGGATACCTGAAGAAGAATAAAAATTTTATTCTCTTAAAGCATTTATGATTTTAAGCTGTGAAAGGAATATTAATCTAAGGGCCAGTGGCTCCTCATATCGCTTTTCTTAGAGGCAACAGTAAAACGCTACTAAAATATTGTTCATATACTTAGCCTTCGTTGAAAAAAACCTATTGGGTAATGCCCTCTCGGAGTCCCTATCTTAGAACGCAAAGTTTTTACCAGTAGACTACTTTATTTATAGAAGCAGGAAGGCCCTAGTTATTCCCACTTTTATTAACCCAAAAGAATTTCTTATTTTAGCTATTTCCCTGGGGTCTTACCCCAAAACTATTAACGGCCCCCCTAAAGTAAACTAAAGGGAATGTTTTGCTTTTTAAAGATGGGGGGATAGTATGAATGTTCTAATAGCCTGAGAAGTTCATTTTGCATGAAAATTTAGTTTTAATTTTAAATTTAGTTTAAATTTAGTTTTAATTTTTTAGGCATAATCCTCTCCCTCTTTTAGTGAGGATATTGGTCCGAATTTTCCTTATAAAGAAATGAATTTTTAGTTTTATGTAGTGAATTATTTTTTTAGAAAAAGGACATATATGGTTAGGAATAACCATAAATAACCCTATTGCTCCCCTACCCACTTTCATGGTAAGGACCCCCCAAAAATGTTGTACTGATACTGGATTAAGGATGGCAAATGATGTGTAAACCCATTTCCTCTATGAGGAATTCAAACTTTCTGAACCTTACTAGGGGGGAGGGGGTATTAAACAGAAAAATTTGAATTAGCGAATATCACAGTCTGTAAATATTTCCTTGTGTCTTAGTTCTTCCTGTAATATACTAAAAAAGAAAACATTTGAGTTATAGAAGTCTTATACAAGTGCGTTTAAATGTAATAGAAAAAAGAAGAATAAATCATACCCCATTTGCCCGGGTGCCTATTTACTTTCCTCCCTTCCTTATGATTGTCAGAAACCTACCTTTTCCAATTTAAATTGTCAAATTTTATGTGCAAGTATTTAAGTTTAGAAGTAGTTTTCACGAGGATAAAAGAAACTTTTTCAAAGAAAAGTAAAAGCATTAAAAATTTTGGCATTATTCAGCCGTCTGAGAATTTCATTGTTTCAATTCCAGGTCAAAAACTCGAAATCGAGATCACAATGCAGCAATCAATTGAAAACAGGGCCAGGGTTTCGTTTGGATCCGAGTACATTGATTTATTTCCTTAAATTAGATATTTATTTATAATATAATAAATAAATAATTAATTTATAATATTATTATAATATAATATTTAATAAATTAAATAGTTATTTCCTTAAAGAGCGATAAAATAAGCCTGGTACATGCTTCAAAAGATCTTCCTAGGACAAGTCTTTAGACCCCGTCTGATTTTCCTAACCTAATCCCCTTTCAAGATAGTGAAAAGTAGAATTTTTGGAGACTCAGGGTACTCTGTCTATGAAAAATGTGTTTAGTAGAATACACTAGGAGAAAAGCCCATAGAATCAGTAAACTTTTACTCTGTTGCCTGACCCTATCCCGGGGGATTCTCAAATACTTCATTAGCAAAATACTTCAAAAGTAAAATATTTTTGTTTGTTTTATGCTTGATTTGCATATTCAATTTAAGCTTTACTCATTTTAGGATTGATTTATTCATTTATTAAATTAAAAAAAACTGTTTTTTTTTAAACTGAAAGTAAGGAGCCAGATTAAAACTTAAAAAAGTTTGACTCTTTCTCTCAACTCTACTTTTTAAAACAGTAAAAAACCCAGGCTCGTAACTTTTGAGAGGTAAAACTAAACTTAATGAAACTTATATATTTAATTCTTTTGATGTAACTATTGGTATCAAAATTCCGTTTTTTAGAGTTGCGATTACTATAGAGCCGGGTCGCTCCTTACTACAGTTCGTTACCGCGAACTGTTTGATACTTGTACCTGTTGTATGTTTTTTCTATGATTGTTTATTTAATTTCTGTTCGTTTTGGGTTTCATTTATTCTTTAAGAGGTCGTTCTCATTTATTCTTTATGGTCGTTTCGAGTTATTGTAGGTTTCTATTTCTTTTGATCTTAAGTTTAAAATGACCTTCACTTTTCTTTAAAATTCTTTTTGGGAAAGCTTTCTTAAACAAATTGCAGTAAATGTTGTATACGATATGAAGATAAGGACTCTGAACTCTCGACTGGTTTACCAGGACATGTCTTCGGAACAAGTATATTTGTTTTTGCATATTGAAGTTTTGAAAGTTTCGTTAAAACTTAGAGCTTTAAGCAGGTTATTTGAGCTCTAAACGTGAAACTTACGTCTTACTTGTAGATTAGTAATATTGTAACTGCAATAAACTTTGACTGCAATAAAAGTAAAGTACAAAACCGGCTTCATCCCGTAGATGGTGCTATAATAGTCGTCAGTTGGATCGATCATCGGATTAAATTTATAGTGACACAAAACAAGCTTATGCATAGCATTAGAAACGTGAATACAAACCAATAGAAAAATAGGTATTTTTACACACATTTGTGTATGAGAGGATACCATGGACATATTTTGACCTTTAGTGGTACAGTCACGAAAAAGGTCGATAAACCTGTTAAACATACATATCATATCGTTGCACTCAAAATAGATGGCCTTAAATTAGTTTTTCATAATTTTCTCAGAAGAGATAAAACACAGTTTTTATGGTTATGAGAAAGAATCTCTGAACATCACAGTCCCCAGTTAAATGAGGTGGCTTCATTTTAGTATGATGTACTTCAAATTATGCTTGGAAGTCTTTTAACTAAAGTTTTATTTCCGAACTTTTTACTACTACAGCCTCTCCCTTCCTAAGAAAGGTATAAAAAAGTCAGCTACCTCATAATCCTCATATTATAGACATTATCATTATATTCTCTGAGGCCAACCTGACTCTTATACATAGGAATGGTCCTTTGAACCTAATTAAATAAAAATAAAAAGTTATTTTAGCTGAAAGTAAGGAACGACATTAAACCTTAAAACGAACAGAAATTACTTCGTATATGAAAGGGGCTGCTTCCTCATCAACGCCCCGCTCTTTACGCTAAGGTTCGACTCTTTCTCTCAACTATACTTTTTAAAATAGTAAAAAAAACTTTTGAGTAAAGAGCGGGACGTTGATGAGGAAGCAGCCCCTTTCATATACGAAGTAATTTCTGTTCGTTTTAAATTTTAATGTCGCTCCTTACTTTCAGTTAAAAAACTTGTTTTTTTTATTTAATTTCTGGACGTTTTTGAATCAATGCATGTTTTGATTTTGGCTCTCCGCAGAGGAATAATTAAAACGAAATTTGCATATTTTTTTTTGTTTAGGCTAAATGGCTTTCTCATAGTCTTGATCGAATGATTTTGAGAAAAAAAGGAGTGGGAGAGGAAGCATAGTTGCCCTCCTATTTTTGGTTACTTAAAAAGGCAACTAGAACTTTAAATTTTTTACGAATGTTTTTATTAGTAAAAGATATACGTAACTTATAAATTAGCTTACGTAACGAACTTTTGTATTCTCATGTTTTTATTATAATTATGAGGGGGTCACCCCCTCGTCAGTACCTCGTTCTTTACACTAAAGTTTAAATTATGTCCCAATTCATTAAGAATGACCACTGAATCACAAAAGCCGTAAAATAAATAGTTGAAATTACTAAAAATACGTTAGCGTAAAGAGCGAAGTATTAGGAGGAGGTTAGCCCCTCATATGTGTAATAATCTCTGCTGCTTTTAAGTTTTAATGCTGCTCCTTACTTCCAGTTGAAAAAACTTTTTCACATTTATTTTTTTCATTGTTTTTTTTTTTAATAATGCTAGAAAGTCCTGCGCTCCTTTCATAGAAATTTTCTTCCCCCATGACAAATTCCTCGATGGAAAGTTCCCCCAACATATCCCCCTCTTCTCCATCCCTCCCCCAACCAAAAAATTCCACCTGAAAACGTCTGTACACTTCCCAATAAAGATTACTATATGTAAGCACTGGTCAAAGTTTGTAACTTGTAGCCCCTCCCACGGGGACTGTGGGAGAGTAAGTGGTCCCCAAAGACATAGTTCTAAGGCTTTTTGACTACGCTGAATAAAATGGCTATCTCAGAATTTTGATCCTTTGACTTTGGGAAAATAATTAGCGTGGGAGGGGTCCTAGGTGCCCTCCAATTTTTTGGTCACTTAAAAAGGGCACTATAACTTTTCATTTCAGTTAGAATCAGCCCTATCGCAACATTTTTAGGACCACTGGGTCGATACGATCACCCCTGGAAAAACAACAGAAAAAACAAACAAACAAATAAACACGCATCTGCCTTCTGGCAAAAAATACAAAATTCAACATTTTTGTAGACAGAAGCTTGAAACTTCAACAATAAGGTTTTCTGATGCGCTGAATCTGATGGTGGGATTTTCGTTAAGATTGTATGACTTTTAGAGGGTGTTTCCTCCTATTTTTTAAAACGAGGCAAATTTTCTCAGGCTCGTAACTTTTGATGGGTAATACTAAACTTGATGAAACTTATATATTTAAAATCAGCATTAAATGCGATTCTTTTGATGTAGCTATTGGTATCAAAATTCCATTTTTTAGAATTTTGGTTACTATTGAGCCGGGTCGCTCCTTACTACAGTTCGTTACCAAGCACTGTTTGATGATGACAGACACAGGTCCTGTCGAAATTATCGTTTTAAGAAAATCAAGACCTGATATCTGCAGCTTAGGTAAGTTTATTACCATCTACCATTATTATATCATAGATATGAGTATGAACTAAAGTGTTTGTCTAGTAAGATGGATTAGTAATCCATGATAATCCATCTAATCCATTAAAAACATCTAATCCAAATTAGATACATGTTCACTCATTTTATCTAAGTTTTCTTTGGCGATTTTAAGAGAAAATATTCCTATTATTAAGCAAATATGCCTCTACAAGTGCAACCAGTGAATAAAAGCTCACTAGCTAAACATACATCACTTTCTGATTTGTCTTAAAGAAAAAGTATGAGACACAACATTTCTTTTTTTTTGGGTCAAAACGTTTTCGATATAATATTTACATTGATATTCCATAAGAACAAGCGTATAAAGGAACGATGGGATACTGTCCGTGGTTGTCATTAATGGGGGATGCTTTGAAGTAAATGATGTACTGCATCACGATCAGGGTTGCCACCAGGGTCCGCTCCTAAAGGGTTACAATTGTCCAAGTTTGCGTGCTACACAGCGATTTTCGGTGCTACAATTAAAAATTGACAAAAATAGTGCTAAAATAGCATTTTCGCTTTAAATATGACAAAAAAAAATTCGCTCTAAACGTGCTGCAGTTCTAAACATAATGAAATAGTGCTTACATAGTACTTCTGTACTACAGGTGACAGTCCTGATCAAACTTACGCAATATTTTTGAGACTTAGCGACGTCAACTCATGAAAATATAGGAGGGGACAAAATATATTTTTTAAGATTCAGGGGGGGGGGGGCTGTAATTTTTTTTTCAGTTTTTCGAATGAAAAAAAAATCCTAAGAAAATATCGTAAAAGGCCTTTTATACTATCTAGTGGTGGTAGGATGGGTAAAGCATTCAGGGGGAGGCCAATGTCCACCACAAATTGATGCCCCTGTTACTATTAATTCTTAAGTCACTTTTCCCCACTGAATTGAATAAAGTTAGGTCTCTCTAGAGAAGTAACTTGTTTAATTTTGTCAAAGTATAACAATGGAATAATATACCCAGTCTTTATGGTAGCTGAAAGAAAGTACTTCCCTTTCATTCAAAACGATAACACAAAAGCCTCACCAAAGTAAACAAGAAATGAACGAGATGGTGACTGTAAAAATTAAATTTAGTTTTCTTCTTCAAATATTCTAAGGATCTTGGCTTAAAGCAAATGGTACCTTTGTCAATATATCAAATAAAACCGGGTCCTTAATGCCTAAACCTTCGGTGATGGGTGACACTGCACAATTCAATTTTAAAATCCGGATCTCAAAAGTTCAAAGTAAGAATAATGTTATACATGTACATTCCTAGCATTTATTTTTATTGCCAGAGCAGAATAAGAAGTGACAGGCAGATTATTTGAAACACTTGAAAAATGAGAATCTTATTGTAATGAGTGATTTCTCCATTTTCCTAGTTATGTATATTTTGCTATGGTCAGACTTTGATTACCAAATAGAGAAGTTAAATATATATCATGAGAGCGCAATAAGAGAGTTATATTAGAGATGTTTAAAAACCAAATTACCTATATTAGTTATACTGTTAGTCCGGCTCTGTTTTTCTATTTTAACGTTCAAACTGTCAAATCGCCTTAGGTTATATTTCTAAAGTATAGAGGCAAAATAAACAGCTTTCGATAGTTCTGACTCAACTGCCTTTCTTAAAATTTTGACTAAAAACCGGGCTCACCATATTTTCATATGGCGGACAATGGTCGAACCTGGTACTTTGTTATGGAAAGATGAGCTTTTGTTACTGTGAAGGACTCTAGAACTCTCAGTTTCAATCAAAATGTGCATGGTATTCTAGGACCAATGGTTCAGGACGGTTATACTTATAATGAAAAAACCGCATCATTGACCATATTATAAATTTTGTACTTTTGTAGGTACAAGCTTGAAACTCCACCCCAGAGTTCTCAGATATGTTAAGTGTGGTTGTATAATTTTCATTAGGTATCGACCCCTTTTTGGGGATGGTTCGACTTTTTGTAAAATTAAGCAAATGTTCTTATGCTAATAACTTCGAAAGGTGGCTTCAAAGTTGATAACTATTACACATTTACACTTAGTTAAAAGTAATATATTTTAATGAAAATACAGGGTTTTGTCATATCCTTCATCGATATTCAATTTGTTGTAGAAAATTTATAGTTTACGCAAAAACTATTATTTATTACATTGTACTTTGTTTGTTGTTAATTTTATTTAATTAATCAATTTCTATCTATGTGGATCTCCAAATTTTGCTTTTTTGTGAGGACACTTTGAGTCAGTAGTCTCTGCTAACAAAACCAAGAATATCAAAAGCACCAAAAGATAACATCATACAAAAAATTAAAACTATAAGAGGGAATAAATATTTGCTTGGAAACGTGCTAAAATTATGTGTATTCCGAGTAAGAAAGTGTGTAAGAAGTTGGGAACAGTGCTTCCCCTTTATAAATTCAAAATCCCTATAAGGCTGGTGAAAAATCTAAAAAAAAAAAGTCCCGTCTCGATACCAGAACCCCTCCCCTCCATTTTCTTTAGAAGAAATTTCCAAAAGGGTTTTCCAATAGCCTTTAGAAGGCTTACGGGTGAGGAGAGGGACAGTAACTAAACTATTTTTTGTATTGGTTTCTGATCGTTTTAGTTTGATTTGAGAACACACTTTAACTTATACTCGTTTTAGGATTTGTTTATTTATATACATCAGTATCTGCCATGATGGTGTGACATATTGGGTGCGACTATTTATTCTAATTTCTCTTTGTTTGGTTTAATTTCTGATTGTTTTAAGTTTGAATTATCAAAGGACCTTATTTCTGCTCGTCTCAAGTTTTCATATGCTCTTTGTTTTTAAAAACCATATTTTCAGTAATTTTGTTTTTAATTAGCTTCGTAAAGTGGCGGGGTAGAGGGGATTTTGGGCGAGTGTAATGGCGCCGTCCGAGGATGAAAATACACATTTGAACCTAGGTCACATTTCAACTGCTTGGGGAAATTTACACAGTGAAACAACATATGTCAAGTTGGGAAAAATAATCAGAATCTTCTAGTGCCTGCAGTTTTTGGTAATAATTCTGCAATGGAAATTCTCACAAATCAAAAACATTTCGCAAAGTCATGGGGGAGGGGGTGGACTAAATCTACTTTTACATTTTAATTAAGGAGTCGGGTCGAGTGTACAAAAAACACAACATACACACAAACATAATGTAAAAAATTAGCAAATTTAAATGTTGCGTATGTACCTTGTAGTAATTCTGAAAATTTTTACTTGTGTCAAGCTTGATAGCAAGTCCAAAGCTTGAGAAAGATACATCTTATCCGTAAGAGATCACTTCAGTTAAAAAAAGTATTGTCTCTAGGCTGAATAAATATGACACCCACACTCTTAGGGAAAATATAGGTTGAATTGTTTAATAGTAGAATTTTCTTAGATAGATGAAAATTTATATGTAAATTATTAATTTTCTGTATCATATTGCCTATGGTTAAAGGCTTCTGCAAAATCATGTGTTTCTATCCAATTTTTAGCCACTGTCAGACTTTCAGTTACCATTGACAAAGGTCGTCCTTGCTCTACCGTCAGTGGTTTGATTACACAGATTGTTTAAAAGCCACTACCCTAACAATTGCGCCATTCCACAGAAATGTGGAAGGGGGCAAGGATTTTTTTCGATTTTTTCAAAGAAAGAAAAAATTCAATGTTTTTTGTCAAAAAGGGTATATTTTGAATCTATGGGGATAATAACCTCTCTTTGCCCAATCGCTACCCCCGTGTCTTAGAGGGTTCCATTGCAACTGAACCACCGGGTAACTGAATCCTAAGCAACTGAACCACTGTAACTGAACTACCGTGCTTTGAAACACCGTGCAACTGAACCACCATGCAACTGAGCCATTGTGAAACTGAACCCCCGTGCAACTTAACCCCTGTGTGACGAACCCTCTTGTAACTGAACTCTCGTGCAACTTACCCATTTTACTGAGCCCTCGTGCAACTCAACCCCAATGCAAATCAACCCCGTTTAAATAAACCCACTGCATTTGGACCCCCGTGCAACTGAACCTCCACGCAACTGAACCACCGTGCAACTGAACCACCGTGCAACTGGACCACTTTGCAACTGAATCATCCTGCAGCTGAACCCTCGTATAACTGAACTCTCGTGCAACTCCACCACCGTACTTACTTCGGGTAAAACGCAAGTTAGAATCTTTACATGTTTAACTTTGTTGGAATTGTTTGCTTTTTAAAGTCATAATATAAATGACTGTCAAGATGATTAATAAAAAAGCTCTGTTTTATTGTCACAAAAACAAAGAAAATCAGACGTCACAGACTCTTAAACCCAGATTTCTTTCTCCTTTTTTATGTCAATTAATGGGAGCTCCCTTTGCCCCTCCACTGTATATGAGTCTAGGCGTGCGACCCCCTCTCCTACGGAGAGGGAGATACCTCAAAGGGTGCATTTTAATGCCAAATGTCCCAATTCTCATTGAGGATAGACACAGAATTAGCTCTAGAGGAGAGACAAGAGGAAGGGGGAGGTAGAGATTAGTTATAACCCCAGACAACTCTAGTCTTTTATTTATAAGTCGAAAGTGATTGGATACCAACCAACCACGAGGGGTATTTTTCAGGGGCAGATTCATCACGGGAAAGTATTTTCCAGGGGTGGGGGTATTTTCCACAGGGATGTATTTTCCGGATGTATTTCCACAAGAGGTGATTTTGCTGGGGGGAGGGGCTGGTTGCCCTCCAATCACTTTTGACTTTTAAAAAGGGCGGTAAAACTTTCAATTTCCAATCGAAAAATAAAACGTTATTAATAAATGTGATTAACGAAAAACCCCGCAGTCCTCAGGGTAAGGGCTGTAGGTTTTTGCAAGTTACCCATTGTTTAAAATTTAGGGAATTTATAGAAGGGATGGACGTACAAACTTTGGAGAAGGCTCGTTCGATTGGAAATGCAAATTTCAAGTTCAATTTTGAAGAATCAAAAATAATCCGAGGACATCAGCCTCTCCCTTTTAACCCTCCCCCCAAATGCATCCGATCAGAATTTATTTTTTTTCAAAATAGTCTAAAGTTCAAATAAACAAACCTTTGGTGTTAACCCCACCAACAGCTCCTGTAGTAAGGGCTGTAAGTGAAGCTAGTTACTTAATGTTAACACGTGACGTTTTTATGGAAAATATTTTTTGTGAACTTGGGAAGAGGGCTCATTTGATTGGGAATCAAAGGCTACATTGCACTTTTTAAGAGTTAAAAGTGGTTGAAGGGCTTTCACCCCACCCTATTTTTGCCCAAATACATCCGATTGAATATTTTGAGTTGACCATTTTATTTAAAACAGATCAAAGGTTAAACAACTATGCCTCCAGGGTTCACAACCTCTAGCTCCTGGTGCAAGGGCTGTAAGTTATGCAAGTTGCCAATTGTTAACATACAAGGTGTTTCTTTTTTATAAAGGAAAGAGGGCATGTTTGATCTTATAAATAAAAAAAAGCGTGGAGTATTAAGGTCAAACCTAAGGGAAATGTCAAGAAGAATGTCAAACACAATCACAAGACATTTTTTCCTCTATTGGTTGTAAAATGGAAATATCTACAATGCAACCAGCAATACCGGCAATATCTACAATGGCTGATAATATCAGCCGTCCCATCGTTTGGAAAATGTTTAAGAGCATCTTCAACTAAAGACAACGTATCTGCAATGTCTCGAGAACAGCTGAGGGTATAAACCGACGGTATGAAGTTTAAATTTTTTTGGTATGTTAAAGAGAAATTGAAAAAAAGGCTGGAGTACAACCAGTCCCCCTCCCATATCCTTTTTAGCTGTAATCTTCTCAAAGACATTTGATAAAAAATTCGTTATCTAGATTCACAAAGGTTAAATTTTTTAAACACATATGTTTATTACTTTACGTCCAGAAAGGTCTGACTCATCTGAAAAAAAAAAAAAATCATCTTTAATTGTTCGTGACATTGGATCTTCTTTTTGGTTTTTGCAAAAATAAAACAAAGCTTTTTCATGAATTATCTTGACATGCGCTTATATCATGACTTTAAAAAACAAACTATTCCAACAAGGTTGAACTTGAAGATGTAAAAATTCTAACTTGTGTTTTACCCAATGATATTGCCTCATATATGTAGAATGCTGAAAAACTGAAAATGAGTTCATTGAAAAACCGAGTTCAGTGGTCCAATTACACTAGGGTTCAGTTGCAAGGTAACTCAGTTGCACGGTGGTTCAGTTGCAAGGTGTTTCAGTTACACGATGGTGCAGTTACAAAGAGGTTCAGTTGCTTGGTGGTTCAGTTACACGAGGGTTCAGTACACGGGGGTTCAGTTCAATGGGGTTGAGTTTCCCGGGGGAGGGGGGGTAGTTGCTCGAGGGTTTAGTTAAATGAGGTTCGGTTGCCTGGTGGTTCAGTTACAAGAGGGTTCAGCTGGACAGGGGTTTGGTTATACAGGGGCTCAGTTGTACCGTGGTTCAGTTACAGTGGTTCAGTTACACGGTGGTTCAATTACACGCAGACCGTCTCAGCGAACCAACACTTTAATTAAACGTAATCTAATATTTTAGTGAATCTGATAAAAAAAAACTTAACCTTATTATTTTTTTTTCGAAGATTATTTTCTTTATAGAGACCATGTTACGCCAAAGTTCCTTTTAAACATAATTTCTTTTCATTATAATTTAAAAATGTTAAACATGCAGTTTTTGCGCGCAATCACATTCTTATCAGCTCAGGGTATGGCTAACATGACTGTCTAGGACCTTTCTTACGACATCCTCATAACTTATGATACCGTCACACTTCATTAATAAATTTTAGCTATAATCCGTCTCTTTTATGCTATGAAGCATTGAGCGATTTCTAACCCACAAAAGATATTTTGCAAACCATTTTTTACTGTCTATACAGCAGAATTTGGCTAGAGCACTCCTATGGTGACAAATTTCTGTTTTATGCTAATCAAGAATTATTAAATTATCGTGACTTTGTAATTTAGCTTTATTTATTTAGCACTGTCCCTAAAAGTAGTTGAATTAGAAATGTAGCCACGAATAAGAATGTGTACAACTATGGGTTCTTTAAGCTGGAAATGACAATGGTGTTTGCAAATGGTTTTCCTTATATGACATATCTCGTGTATTTTCTTGGCATAATTAGTTTATTGGTTTTTGAGCAATTTAAGGGTTAAAGCTTTGTCCTTACATAGGGCAAATGAGAAAAAAAACCCAAGATTCCGTTCAAGGATCTATGTCACTTTTCTAAATGTGCTATTTTTTTTATTTCATGCCCCCCCCCTAAACAAACTATACCCTCCCTCCCATCTTATGGCTCGGAATGCGTCCGCTTATGGTGATTTCCTTAGCTGGGCATATTTACTTAGTTCTGTTTAATGTGAACTGAAATGGCAAAAAAGTAAGGTTTCATTACCATGGTTCCTGTTTTTGGCACAACGTCAAGGTCTTCAGATAAATATAATTCTTAGCACTTGTTCTCTTCTATTCGTCTTCAATGCACTTTTCTTCCTTTTGCTTTTATATTGGTGGTATGTAATTTTGCTACAGGGACTTTTTTTTAATTTCATTATTTCCCCTTGAAAAAATATGCCCTCCCTTCCAACTTATGGCCCAGAATAGTCCACATATGGTGATTTCCATAGCTGGACATATTTACTTTAATCCTGTTTAATGCGAACTAAAATGGCGAAAAAATCTATTTCCTTTAGCTTGGCTTTTAGTTTTTGGCACACAAGTTAGATAACAGATTTTTGTTTTTATGGCACTTGGTATTGACCAAGTGACATATAGCGATCACAAATTCTATTCGTCTGTCTGTCGGTCTGTCTGTCTGTCAGTCCCGGTTTTGCTAGTTTAGGCACTTCCAGATAAGCTAGGACGATGAAATTTGGCAGGCGTATCAGGGACCAAACCAGATTGAATTAGAAATAGTCGTTTCCACGATTCGAGTATCTGGGGGGAGGGGAGTGGGGGCATGGTTAATTCAGAAAAAATAGAAAATATGAGGTATTTTTAACTTACGAGCAGGTGATTGGATCTTAATGAAATGTGATATTTAGAAGGACATAGTGTCTCAGAACTCTTATTTTAAATCCCGACAAGATCCGTTGATATTGGGGTGGAGCTGGAGGGGGAAACCTAAAATCTTGGAAAACGCTTAGAGTGGAGGGATCGGGATGAAACTTGGTGGAAAAAATAAGCACAAGTCCTAGATACGTGATTGATAAAACCGGAATGGATCCGCTCCCTTTGGGGGAGTTTGGGGGAGGGTTAATTCGGAAAAATTAGAAAAGTTGAGGTATTTTTAACTTAAGAATGGGTAGCCAGATCTTAATGAAATTTGATATTTAGAAGCAACTCATGTCGTAGAGCTCTTGTTTTAAATCCCAGCCCGATCCGTTGATATTGGGGTGGAGCTGGAGGGGGAAACCTAAAATCTTGGAAAACGCTTAGAGTGGAGAGATCGGGATGAAACTTGGTGGGTAGAATAACCAAATGTCGTAGATACATGATTGATGTAACCAGACTAGATCCGCACTCTTGGGGGGGGGTCGAGTGCTTTGGCGAGTTCGGTGCTAATGAAAATTGGTAGGTGTGTCAGGGACCTACAAAAATTAACTTGATAAAGTCGTTTTCCCTGATTCGGCCATCTGGGGGCTGAAGGGAGAGGAAAACTTGAGAAGGGAAAGGAAGGTATTTTAACTTACGAGTGGGTGATCGGATCTTAATGAATTTTGATATTTAGAAAGATCTCGTGTCTCAGTGCTCTTATTTTAAATCCCGACCGGCATTAAGTCTCTGGTTTTCCTTTGAAATCCATCTATTGATTCTTAGAACTTTGCTAGAGCTCATGCCATATGAGCTCTTTACTCTTCTGACCTCGTCACAAGTGCCATATGAGCTCTTAGCTCTTGTTTTTTCGTAGCACTGGTTCTGTTTTATTTATCTTCAATGCACTTTTCTTCCTTTTGCTTTTATATTGGTGGTATGTAATTTGCTAAAGGCACTTTTTATGGCACTTGGTATTTACCAAGTGATGTATAGCGATCGCAATTTCTGTCTGTCTGTCGGTCTGTCTGTCTGTCTGTCGGTCCCGGTTTTGCTAGTTTGGTCACTTCCAGATAAACTAGGACTATAATGTTTGGCAGGCGTATCAGAAACCTGACCAGATTAAATTAGAAATAGTCGTTTCCTCGATTCTCCCATCTGGAGGACGGAATGGGGGAGGACATTTAACTCGGACAAATTAGAAAAAAGAGTTTTTTTTTAACTTTGGAACGATTAATCGGATCAATTTGAAATTTGATATTTAAAAGAATATAGTGTCTCAGAATTCTTTTTTAAATCTCGACCGGATCTGGTGACATTTGGAGGAGTTGGAGTGGGAAACCTGAAATATTGGAAAACGCTTAGAGTGGAGGGACCAGGATGAAACTTGGTGGGAAATATAAGCACAAGTCCTAGATACATGATTGAAATAACCGGAACGGATCTGCTCTCTTTTAGGGAGTTGGAGTGGGGTTAAATTCGGTTATTTCGGAAAAATTGGAAAAAATTTTGTATTTTTAACTTAAGAACAGGTGATCAGATCTTAACGAAATTTGGTATTTAGAAGGACCTCATCACTCAGTACTCAGTACTCAGGAAATCATGAAAATGGAGGCATGTTTATCTTACGACTGGGTGATTGAATCTTATTGAAACTTGATATATATTTCATGTCTCATGTCTCAGATGCTCTATTTTCAATTCGACACACAGGGGTTGGAGGGGAGAAACGGAAATCTTGGAAATCGAAAATCTTGGAAAACTCTTAGAGTGAAGAGATGGGAATGAAACTTGATGGGAAGAATAAGCACAGGCTCTTGATACGTGATTCACATAACCGGACCGATTCGTTGTCTTTGGGGAAGTTGGGGGGATTAATAGTACTTTGGCGAGTTCAAGAATAAGTACAAGTTATAGATACGTGATTGACGTAAGCGGACCGGATCCAATGTCTTTAGGGGAATTGGAGGGATTTCTAGTGCTTTGGCGAGTTCGGTGCTTCTTGAGATGCTAGGAAGATGAAATCACTAACTCTAGTACCGAGTCTAATTTTAGGTTCCGACCTTCCCACAAGTGCCATATGAGCTCTTGGCTCTTTTTTTAAATTTCATTACATCCCCTTGAAAAAAAATATACCCTCCCTTCCAACTTAAGGCCCAGAATATGTCCGCATATGGGGATTTCCGTAGCTGGACATATTTACTTTAATCATGTTTAATGCGAACTAAATGGCAAAAAATATATTTCTTTTAGCATGGTTTTAGTTTTTGGCACAATGTTAAATAAAAAGATGTTTGGTTTTCTTAGCACTTGTTCTTTTTTATTTATCTTCAATGCACTTTTCTTCCTTTTGCTTTTATATTGGTGGTATGTAATTAGGTAAAACCACTTTTTTTTTAATTTTATTACTTCCCCTTTATAAAATTATACCCTCCCTTCCAACTTACGGCCCGGAATACGTCCGCACATGGAGATTTCCATAGATTGACATATTCTTTAATCCTGTTTAATGCCAACTGAATGGTAAAAACTTGGGTTTCTTTCAGCGTGGTTTTCGTTTTCGCCACAACGTCAAATTCTTCAGATATTTGTTTTTTCTTAGCGCTTGTTCTTTTTGATTTATCTTCAATGTACTTTTATTCATCTTGCTTTTATATTGGTGGGTCAATTTTAGTTCCTCATCTCAGCGGCATCGATTAATAAAAACTTTGAAGAGCAGAATGTATTTTTCAAAACCTCGAGGGGAGGGGGGTAATTTTTTCACTTTTTTATTGAAAATTGAAAAAATCATTTTCAATGAAAATATCCCTAAAAATACAGGGGAAACATGCACCCCGCTTGTTGCCCCCACCCAACGAAACCATTGGTTCTTCTGTTTATTTAGAGTTTAATTTTAAGCATTGGAGTACAGAAAAGGCACTTCAAGTCATCTCGTAGTTCAATAAAGAAGTCCCAAAAACAAACAATAGATAATATCACATTTTGATGGTTAAAATTATTAGTAAAATAGGGAAAATATTTGCTTGATTTATGACTTGTGTAATCATCTTTAAAACTGGATAAACAATCTTAAATACCCCTATTTGAAATTCCGAAGAGAATGTTGTATAATAGCTTCAAAGATACGCTTTTCAAAGGAAGGTTCGTATCAGCCGTTTTAGTATTCAGGTAAGGCTAACCCTTATCAATCATACTAGAGGGTGACACGTCAATTGGGCCTGTCCTATCTAGTTAATTTATTAGGCCTAGGTGGACACAGGTATAATTGCTAGTTATGCCTATGGTATACTACCAATTTTAGGGAGATCGCTATCATTGCAGTGTATATTCGAATAATAGGCCTACTTAACGGTCTATTTTGCAGATAGTACCAAATTGTCAATCCTCTTCACTGGTATTTCTTTTTTTTTGGCCACTTGCCTTGAAACTCAACCAAAATTAACGCAGATGATTATTGTTCAAGAGTTTTGGCAAAGTCCGGTTATTTTTGGACTTAAAATGTTTAATTGCTAAACATTTTTTTTCAAATGCATACTTATATTTTAAATTTAAATTTTTAAATATATTTAGTCCAGCACCCATGATTTTGCGAAATTTATTTTGATTTTTAAAACTGTCCATGAAGATATTATCAAAAACTGAAGGCAGTTGAATATCTTTATTATTATTACCAACTTGACACAAGTTATTTCACTACGTAAATTTCCCCATACAGTTTAAATATAACCTAGGTTCAGTCCAAAGCACTCCGATTTTGTAAAAAAAAAAAATAAATAAATAAAACTGTGAAGCAAAATTAGTTAGATACGGAATAATTAACGCACTTATTTTTTTGCTTTATGCCGATCTAGGGCACTTTTAAACTGATGGGCCCGTTCTGGTCCTCGGACCATACCGAGTGAAATCTTAGCATGACTCCAGGTAAAACAGGTAATTAAGCAAGAGAAAACGGGTTTTAATTTTGAGAAAGCAGTGAATAAAAAATAAAGACAAAACTACATTTTATCTAAAAAAATTAAAATATTCCGAATATTTCGGCCCCACGTCCGAGAAACCTTTCTCAACGGAAAAAATACAAACAACGAAAAATAAAAAGAAATGTTTTTTAAAACATAAAAAACACACGGAAAAAATAAACATTAAATAAACAAGAACAGCTCAGATTATAAACAAAGCTCCCAGCACTGACGGTAATAACTTAAGAAACAGGAGTTAAGATATCATATGGCACGTGTGACGAGGGTGGAAGATCCAAGAGCCAAGAGCTCATAAGGCACGAGCTCTAGCAAAAATCTAAGAATAAATAGATTAATTTAAAAGGAAAATCAGAGGCTTAATGCCGGTCGGGATTTAAAATAAGAGCTCTGAGACACGAGGTCCTTCTAAATACGAAAATTCTTTAAGATCGGATCACCACTCGTAAATAAAAAATACCTCATTTTTTTCTAAGTTTTTCCTCTCCCTACAGCCCCCTCCCCCTCCAGATGGTCGAATTGGGGAAAAAGACTTTTTACAAGTCAATGTGTGCAGGTCCCTGACACGCCTACCAATACCAATAACACGCACCGAACTCGCCGAAGCACTGTACCCCCCCCCTAGCTCCCCCAGAGAGAGTGGATCCAGTCTGGTTACGTCAATCACGTATCTACGAAGTTTACTTATTCTACCCACCAAGTTTCATCCCAATCTCTCCACTATAAGCGTTTTCCAAGATTTCCGGTTTTCCCCTCCCCTCTTACCAGATCTGGTCGGGATTTAAAATAAGAGCTTTGAGACATGAGTTCCTTCTGAACACCAAATTTAAAAATACCTCACGAACGGTCACCCGTTCTTAAGTTAAAAATACCTCAATTTTTCTAATTTTTCCGAATTAAAACCCCCTCCAACTCCCCCAAGGAGCGTGTATTCAGTCTGGTTATGTCAACCACGTTTCTAGGACTTGTGGATATTCTTTCCACCAAGTTTCATCCTGATCTCTCCGCTTTAAGCGTTTTCAAAGATTTCTGGTCCTCCCCCCAACGACACTGGGTTCAGTCAGGATTTAAAATAAGAGATCTGAGGTCCCTCTAACTATGAAATTTCATTAAGATCCGATCACTCGTTCGTAGGTTAAAAATACTTCTTATTTTCTAATTTTCAGAATTAACCCTCCCCCCAACTCCTCCAAAGAGGGCCAATCCGTTCTGGTTATGTCAATCACGTATCTAGGACTTGTGCTTTTTTCCCCACCAATTTTCATCTTGATCCCTTCACTCTAAGCGTTTTCCAAGATTTTAGGTTCTCCCCTCCAACTCCCCCCAATAGCACCGGATCCGGCCGGGATTTAAAATAAGAACTATGAGGCACAATATGCTTCTTTCTAAATATCAAATTTCATTAAGATCCGATCACCCATTCGTAAGTTAAACATACCTCAATTTTTGTAATTTTTCCAAATTAACTCTATATGGCACTTGGTATTTACCAAGTGCCATAAAAAGCAAAGCGAATTTTTATAATGAAACCATGGAATCAGTGTGCTCATTACTAAGAAAGGAGTGAAGGGTAAGATTAAATTTCTTTAACATTGATAGTACTTTTAAAGTCTAGCAGTCATATGTAATACCGTTGCCCTGTCTCAGCTCCAAACTCAGAAAATTAAAGAAAAAGCTCAATCAAAAGCATAAAAATGACCGGCTTGTAGCAGTAGACTATAGCACTTTTGAAAATGGCCGTTTTTAAATCCCTAGATTTTCTAGCTGTTATTCTAACAAGTCGTTTTAGCAATGAGTCCAGTGAGTCACTTATTAAGCACTTATTAAGTCACATCACTTATTGCACTTATTAAGCACTTTTAGATTAAAGTGTAAATTCAGTGAACACTGCTCTTCACTTACTCTAACAAAAAAGATTGCTTTCTCTACCAGTTGTTGCCTTGAAGATATAAAATATAACATATATATTCATCATCGATTATTCCTAACTTAGGTTATACAAGTTGCTTGCTAGGCGTAAAAGTCAATCAGACTAAAAGGATAAAGAAGATTTGGCAAAATCAAGATGTTATGAACTTTGCATATCAGTTGGCATACGAGTTCATCAAGGTCCCATAACGAAAAATTGTCGCTTGTCCTATTTTTGAGGTTTGCACATTACATCTTAGGTTGGTTTCGTTTTCAATTTTCCAGAGAGGTGGTCTTTTGGAAAACTCTTCGAGTAAGTGAAACATCCTCCTCCATCATATAGATAT
Source organism: Artemia franciscana (assembly GCF_032884065.1). Taxonomy (NCBI): domain Eukaryota; kingdom Metazoa; phylum Arthropoda; class Branchiopoda; order Anostraca; family Artemiidae; genus Artemia; species Artemia franciscana. Next base: position 22,387,488 of record NC_088868.1, on the reverse strand, counting down.
ATAAGCTTTTAGCCCTAGAGCACTCGCATTAGAATTCGATCATGCAACGCTTTGCAACTGCTGCAAATGCTTATTATTTGTATGACTAAGATTTTCCTTAGAAGGGTTTCTACTACATTCCAAGCGCCAGCTAGACATTTCTAACGTGACCTCAAAATAGTGTGGTGGAAGAGTGGTTCTTAAAACAGTGTTGTTTTGAAAAATAAAACCTGAAAAAATAGGTTCCATTTCAAAAAACAAATGTCGATAATTTTCATTATTTTTATTTTTCTAAACATCAAATTTCATTGAGATCCGATCACCCGTTCGTAAGTTAAAAACACCTCATTTTTTCTAATTTTTCAGAATTACCCCCCCCCCAACTACCACAAAGAGAGCGGATCCGTTCTGATTATGTCAATCATGTATCTGGGACTTGTGCTTATTTTTCCCATCAAGTTTCATCCCGATCCCTCTACTCTAAGTGTTTTCCAAGATTTTAGGTTTCCCCCCTCCAACTCCCCCCAGTGTCATCAGATCCGGTCGGGAATTAAATAAGAGCTCTGAGACACAATATCATTCCAAACATCAAATTTCATTAAGATCCCATCTCCCGCTCATAAGTTAAAAATACTTCATTTTTTCTATTTTTTCCGAATTAACCGGACCCCCACCCCCCCCCCCCACCCCCCAGATGGTCAAATCGGAAAAACGACTATTTCTAATTTAATCTGGTCCGGTCCCTGATACGCTTGCCAAATTTCATCGTCCTAGCTTACCTGGAAGTGCCTAAAGTAGCAAAACCAGGACCAACAGACAGACCGACAGACAGACCGACAGAATTTGCGATTGCTATATGTCACTTGGTTAATACCAAGTGCCATAAAAACCACCAGATTCAGCGTATCGGAGAACCCTACTGTAAAAGTTTCAAACTCTTATATACAAAAAGTGAAATTTTGCATTTATATATTTAACGTAAAGAGGAAGGTATTGAGGAGGGGGCAACCCTTTCAAATATGGAATAATTACTGTTCATTTTTAGTTTTAAAGTTGCTTCTTACTTTCATTTGGAAAAAATAGTTTTTTTTTAATGTAGTTAAAAGCAATAATTAGCTAGAACACTAGCACACCTTTATAATTTCTTGGGGCGCAGCTAAATGGGAAAGGGAGGAAAGGGGTCCACCAAAGTTCCAAGGTGTCTTCACGCGGTGTTGACGGCTTGGAACTTCGGGCGTCTTAATTTAGCTTATGTGCCCACATTTGTTGGCACAATGAGCGATTTGTTGGTACATTTTATAGCCCCCCCCCCCCAATTTAAAACCCTAGCTTTGCCTTGGGTGAGTTTTGACACTGCAAATCTTTAAAGAAAAAAATGAAGGAAAACAAAATAAAGAAAAAAGGTTTTACCATTTGTCCCTAACTAGGCAAGTGCAATTAGCTGAGTTTAAAGTTATTATACCCTTTCAACAAAACTGTTAAATTCTGATTATTATTACATACCAACTTTGAACCACGTTCAACTGCAATTAACAGATGCAGTAACACAGAAGTTGAATTGCGCATAGGATGTCGTTTACTGTCGGCGCAGAAAAAGCTAATTTAATCTACAGGTAGCAGCAGGGATGTCCCACTGTCCAGACTCAATTAATTCTATAAACGATAACATGATGAGCTGAACAATTTTACACCCGCCTTTGTGTTTTTACCGACGTTCAGAAATCCAGATATAGTTGGTGTATTTAGTACAAAAAGCAGAATCATGAGGTTTGGAGTGTTTCTGCTTAATTTACGGAATACCTGTCAGACATGAAAAAAAAAGGAACAAGATTAAGCTAATTACTATTTACTAAAGAGATATATAGCTCTGAAAGGGTATCGCACAGGTATTCATCTAAAATGAAGACAAATTTTGTACATTTCTCAAGTTTTTTTTTATTTTTGATAACTAAATATGGTTATTGGTTTAACACTATTAGTAACTCCAAATTACAGTTGTTAAAAACAGTTTATTTTTATTAGTTTTGGAAACTCTGAACAGTGGATTTTGCCAACTTTAAAAATTGTAACTGTTAGTTAAATTTAACTTTCAAGGATGAATCTACTGCATTAAATATTTCCAGGAAAGGTTCCAACTCTACAGCCTCATTGCTGGTTGTGATTCTTGAAAGATTTAATGGAGACATGCCACCAAATCGAGCTATATTTTTGTTCAGATCAGAAGTTATTTCTCCCAAATCACATTTCTTCGCAAAATCTTTCTCTGTACATGGGTCAGACTATAGTAAAGCTTGACTGCTATTTTTTCTTTCTTTTAAAGTCACGACCTATGTCAAGATAATCTTGAAACCCGTAGAAGTAAAACATGGGATGAAGTTGGAACAGGAAAACTTTCTGCCCATATCCATTCTTGAAAACTTAATTCAAGAATGAAACCAAGTCATTCTTCCAGGTCATATTCACTCCAGTCCAAGGGGGCTGGCAGAAAATTTTTCAGGGGGGCCAGACACCAAAATAGCAGTGGGGGTTGGATGACAGTTCAGGTGGTTTAGGGCACCAAACTATGACTTTATCTCGAAGAGGATGAATTTGAAATTAATTTAAATTCTGAGAAGCTAGTTGATTTGAAAGTATCAATAACATATTTTAAGCTTCCGAGTTGCATTAGAACTAATGCCAAACGGTGGTAGTACTGGCTTGAACCAAGCTGGTTCGCTTTATTTGCAATGAAATTGGGCTGTGCCTGGTGGTTTTAATTGTGTATCATCTATAAAGAGAGGGGATAAGTCATTGTATAGGTGGGGGTAGGGTAGATTCCTGCATAAATACATTTTAATGGACAAACTTCTTCCTCTTCCTGAAACTTCAGATAAATGTTGAAAGAGGTAGGGGGAGTAGGTGTTAATTAAAATGTTTCTCTATACAGCTATAATGTTACATTCCCATATATAAATCCACATAGGTGGAAAAGGCAAGGCAGGTCATCTTCAGCCCCGCCAGGAAATTTTTTTGGGCGGCAAATACTGCTAGGCAGTTAGTTTTCAGCAATTTTAAATGGTAATATTTTTCTTTTTCTATTTATATGAAGTTATTTAATGTATTTAAGCGAATGAATGTAATGTATTTATCGGTAGGAAAAATTCTATTGAAGAGGTTGCTATGGCTTCAGTTATGTAGAAGATCAAAAGTCTCACAGATTTTCCATCCATACAAACAATAATACTCCTTTTGATCCAACCGAAATTCTTAAGTAATATTAATAAGGACTTTTTACCAAAATTACTATTCAGCACCTTTTTTTTAATTATATTCAAATTTGATCCAGAATTTAAATTGCAAATTTAAACGTATGACGGTACTATTGAATGTGCAAATATTGATTTACGCATTATTGCGTAATTGCTGATTTATCCGAATTGAAATTGCAAATTTAAACGTAGGATGAGACTAATCAACCTATTATTACTGATTTACACATTTTAAAAGCAATTAACCAGGGATTTAAGGGACCAGTGCCTCAAATTATATCTTGGCTAGGCCTGGGTACGATTTGAAAAAAAAAACAGAAATTAAATAAAAAAAGAGCTTTTCAACTGAAAGCAAGGGAAACATTTAGAACCTATTTGAACAGAATATAATTTGTATGAAAGGGCTGTCTGCTCCTTAGCTCCCTACTTTTTACTGTGGAGTTTGGCATTTTAAGATTTTTCAAAGCACTAAACAAACTTTTGTTTTATTGAACAAAGGATTGAGAAGGGGACAGCCCCCTTATATACAGAGTAATTTATATTTATTTTAAGTTTCAAACTAGCTCCTTACTTTAGTTGAAAAACTTTTCTATTTGTTTAATTACATTTCATGAAGCTGTAAAGTTCTAAGAATTCAGTACTTTTGGTAGCGCAGAAAAAACAGTCAATACTTCAATGATTTCTGTTTGGATTTTGATGGATAATCAAACAATTTGTGGTAACAAACTGTAAGTAAGGAGCGGCCCGGCTCAATAGCAACCGATACTAAAAAACGGATTTTGACACCAATAGATATATCAAAAGAATTGGCTTATTACGCTTATTCCAAATATATTAGTTTCGTTAACTTTAGTCTTACCTATCAAAAGCTACGAGCCTGATAAAAATTATCTGATTTTCAAGAAAAGGGGAAGAGGCCACCTAGAAGTCATAGAATTTCAATGAAAAACACATAATCAGATTCAGCGTATCAAAGAACCCTAATTTAGAGGCTTCAAGTAAGTATCTGCAAGAATGTGGAATTTTGTAATTTTTCAAAGTGACATCTAGATAAATACAATCCCTTTGGAAAAAAATAAATGATAATAAAACACAAAAACGTGTTTGTTCAGGGGGAAAATACAACAATTCCCAACATTCCTTTCAGGGGAAGCATTTCTGATTCTAATGGCTTCGTATATCAGCTCATGGGTACTCTCGCAATGCAAGCAAAAGTTGACGGCATATTATTAACGAAATCGCTCCTTATTAAGTTGTTTTCCTTGTGTTTTTTATAATTATACGAACTTTCTCGTGTACTAATTGCTAACAAACATAGGATCACCATAAAAAGCTGATTCTTTGGTTGAATGTGATCAAAAGTTAGGCTCTTATACTTTCTATATTGACAAGGATCGTTATTTACTTACCTAGCACTACTATGAAAAATTTGACATTTTTGTTGCTTCAACCAAATCATACAAAATTTTTTTGTGAAAAGCCTGAAAGGGGTCACTCAGTAACAAATTAAAACTTTTATTTTTCGTATGAATGGTCAAAATCTATTGACAGACAGCCAACAATGTGGCAACACAAATTTTTCCCATGGTTTTTCTGTATTCTGCTCTCTTTCCTTTGGTTTCTTCATAATTATTTTATAGTCCCAAAAATGTTAGGGGTATAAACCACCCCCCCACCGGTGCCCATGACCCAGCCCCCAAAATATGCCAAGACAATTTTCGCAAATGAGAATCAAAATCATTGAAGCAAGACCAAACGAACAGCAGGTCGTCCCAGAATGGGGTGGGAAAATATTGTAAAGAAATATTCAAGGGAAATTGAAATTACTTGGGAGGCTGTAAAGAGGAATGCTTTAAATAGGTTAAGTTGGAGGAGGAGTGTGAGTAGCCAGTTTCGCCTCAGGTTGCTTGGTACTACAGTGAATCGTTAATGGTAGTAGTATTTTGTCTAACTGGAATACGTCCAATAAGCTACAAGCAAAACTATTATGAGAATGGTATAAAACTGAACACAAGTAATTACTGTTATAGCAGTCCCTGTAACGTAGTAAAAGAATGGTATAGCGGTTGTAGTATTGCAGAAATTTAGACATTGAAATTCAGGAAAAAGCATATTGGAAAAAAAAGTGAGTCCATACATTTCCAACTCAGAAATGAAATTCCGTCATCCCTATGAAATGTTTATAAAGCAAAATCTGCTTATCCTGAAAAGGGGTAAACTTTCCCTGGCCCACTCCTCAAAAAGGATTCAAACCTGAATTAATCTTAAAAATTTAATTTTTTGTGTTTTAAATCATTTTTAGGCCTCGAAGTGGAAAGCTGTTAAAATTTTATTTAGCATTGGTATCTGGATAAAATGTGTATGTAGAAGGGGAGTAGAGGGGAGGTCAAACCCTTCTTCTATCCAAAACCTTGAGACTTTTACCATGTGTCACATAACTTCATTTATGTTTCTAAAACTTACCAATCCCAAAACATACCCACAAATGTAATCCTCCACCTCAATTAATTCTTGTGATATTTGAACATAAATGTTTCTTTTCACGTAATTCATACACAAAAAAAAGTTGACGTGGAACTATACCGATCACATTTCTTAAATAAAAAATTCCGACTTCTATGAAATAAAAATATAAAAAAGTGAGTTTGACAAGTAGGGGTGCCACTATGGCATAAAACAAGTAACTTCATAAATGGATTGAGGTGGAAATTAAAGCGTTCAACAATTATATTTGAATTTTACATAAAATGGATCCAATCAACAATTACTCTTACAAAATACGGCCACTGACTTTAGTGAAAATGACAGCCAAAGTAGTCTAAACGGTTTCAGAAAAGTGATCACATATTTGTTGACTTAGTGCCTTATTGTATATTCGCTTGCTATTGTAGTCCCCTGGTCTTAGTCTGCTATAATCTTGATTTGTATTACTCTTATCCAAAGGAATGTAGGCTATAAATCATTCAAAATCATTGGGTTATTGTGCATAGTCAAACCCACAGAACGACATAACGAGACAGTTCTCCCTTCTAGTTCTGATTTTGGTCGTGTCTTTTTTAAGTAAATGTAATTTGCGGCCGGCACTCAGCCAATCATGTCAATGTAAGTGATAGCACCTGTAATGGGTATGCGAGAAGTTTAAATTTCCCTTGTTTTAGTTTTTGCAACTCTGTTTATCTTGGTGTTTTTACAGCGTGTTACCAACACCGACCTTTAAGCTTATCAACATATAAAATCATCCATGTCAAATCTGAGATGGCACTATTAATTTTATTTGATATCACTTAAAGGCTGCTGAGACTTTCTATTTAGAAGAGAGTTAAAAGATGAATTTCTTAGTAGAAGTTGCGGCAATAGGCATATCCGATATGTATATTCTTTCTGTCTTTTACTGTGCTTCTTCTCTAAATTTTCTGTATATGTTAAACTTTTGTTTAATGGAAACTACGGACAGGTCTAATAGGAAAACACGGCAAGTAATAAGGTAAATTCTGTCTTTATGATCATCTCCATGTTTGTTTTGCTGCCAGGCATCAAACCCCTCCATTCGTAAGATCAGCAAGCTTTACCATTCTTGTCATCAAGTCACTCTCCTTGATAGGGGTATAATCTTCTGATTAGAGGATTATGCCTCTTCTCCAACCTCTATATCAAAGTGTTTGGAACCACTTGAAAGCGCCAACTACTTTCCAACAAATCCCCAAGTTTGCCTGAAATTTGGTGCACAGCCGGCTACATAAAAGGGGACTTAGCTAAAAATTTTAGACCGTTAACTTTTGTCGTCCAAGGCTAGCAGACTCCAAAGTGTCATAGCTTGAGGATTTTTCCTTTACCAAGGAGAGTGATTTGTTAGCAGAATCGTAAGGTTTGCTGATATTCGGATGCTAATTGTTTTTAATAAGCATTTGTGGGCAAGAATTTTTATCTCTATCATGGAGAGAGGGAAGTCATAGAACACAATCATGCATAGGAACAAGGGTTTACAGACTGGAAATGATGGGTCTACTTTATGTTAATTTCCAATATATTTACGGTACGAAATTTGTCTTCATCCACGAATGCGTAAACGTTGTATTTTCAGAAATAGCAATAAAGAAAGATTGGGTTAAGTTTTGTTCTAAACAAAGTAACAGATAAAGAATGAAGTTGGTTTCAAGCAGACTCAGCGGATTTTGAGACTGTCTTTAAAGGAAATAACGTTTCACATGGTATAAATCTTTTATGGGGCCAAATGCGACGATTATTGCTTGTCCTTCAGCCACACTCTACAATTTGAGAGCTGAGATGAAGTCCTAAAATTAATTGATAGGAAATTTTCATTTCTTGTGTCCTATTTAAGTGAATATATTATAGTCAAACACAATAGCCCATTTTTTACTAACAATTGCTGCAGTAAAATGGCTATGGGACTCTCCTTTCGAATAGGAGCATCAGAGTTCGAGTTGCTTGGTGGTAACGATTATCAAACAGTTCGTGGTAACGAACTGTAGTAAGGAGCGACCTGGCTCAATAGTAACCGAAACTCCAAAAAATGGTGTAAATAGTTACACCAAAAGAATCGTATTTTTACGCTGATTCTAAATATATAAGTTCCATCAAGTTTAGTTTTACCCATCAAGAGTTATGAGCCTGAGGGTTTTTTATTGCTTTGAAAAGTAGAGTTGTGAGAAGGAGTCAAACCTTAACGTAAAGAGCGAGGCGTTGAGAAGGGGACGACCCCTTTCATATACGGAATAATTTCTGTTCGTTTTAAGTTTTAATGTCGCTCCTTACTTGCAGTTAAAAAAATTGTTTTTTTTATTGAATTACATCCTTAAAGTGTTAAAAGTCATTAAACATGGTGAACTAGATATAGAAATCGCCATAAATTTTCAGACCATTCTAAGGTGGACATTACTCTTAATCAAAAGATTTAAATCAAAAGCTGTCAAAAAAACTCTTAGAAATTAACTTTTTTTTGCTTATCATATACCTGTACTTTTTAATCAGATAGAATGAGAATAAAAAAAGGCAGTAAATAAGACGATTTCTATGTCTAGGCTGCCTTATTTATTGAAACTATTTTCCTAAAATTGTTTTATCAATCTTCTATATTGCCAAATTTTAGCCTTTTGAGTTTAGTATCCAACTGATTTAGGATTCAACTGATGGGAAATTTCTCTCAAATTCTCATTTTCGTCTATCTATTGACAAAAGAACGAAGTCACGGAATCAACGGAATACCTACAGAAAAATGGAATCCCATTGAAAATATCATATTCACCCTTTCCCTATAACATTTCCCCTAAATCACCAGATAATAGTGCTACAAATTCTAATTTTCATTTCGATGTCAACGGGTCGTCATACCGAAATTTGATATAATTTGACCTCTGAATTTTTCGTTTGGCATTGGTAATTTTTATTATAGGGATTTTGGACAAAACTCTTACAAAAAAAAGAAAAGTTTTGAGAGCCTTATTAGCTAGCAAAAGAGAAAAATTCCAAATCAGACGAAATTCCAATCTTTTCAAACAGTTCGTGGTAACGAACTGTAGTAAGGAGCGACCCGGCTCAATAGTAACCAAAACTCTAAAAAATGGAATTTTGATACCAATTGCTACATCAAAAGAATTGCATTTTAATGCTGATTTTAAATATATAAGTATATAAGAAATGTATAAGAACTTTAACGAAAATCACACCATCAGATTCAGCGTATCAGAGAAACCTACTGTAGAAGTTTCAAGCTCCTATCTACAAAAATGTGGAATTTTGTATTTTTTTGCCAGAAGGCAGATCACGGATGCGTGTTTATTTGTTTGTTTGTTTTTTGCTGTTGTTTTCCCCAGGGGTGATCGTATCGACCCAGTTGTCCTAGAATGTTACAAGAGGGCTCATTCTAACGGAAACGAAAAGTTCTAGTGCCCTTTTTAAGTGACCAAAATAATTGTAGGGCACCTAGGCCCCCTCCCAAGCTAATTATTTTCCCAAAGTCAACGGATCAAAATTCTGAGATAGCCATTTTATTCAGCGTAGTCGAAAAACCTTATAACTATGTCATTGGGGACGACTTACTCCCCCACAGTCCCCGTGGGAGGGGCAACAAGTTACAAACTTTGACCAGTGCTTACATATAGTAATGGGTTATTGGGAAGTGTACAGGCGTTTTCAGGAGGATCTTTTGGTTGGGGGAGGGGGATATGCTGGAGGAACTTTCCATCGAGAATTTGTAATGGGGGAAGAAAATTTCCATGAAGGGAGCGCAGGATTTACTAGCATTATTTAAAAAAACAATGAAAAAATAAATATGAAAAAGTTTTTTTCAGCTGGAAGTAAGGAACAGCATTAAAACTTCAAACAAACAGAAATTATTACCCATATGAGGGGCTCACCTCCTCCTAATACCTCGCTTTTTACGCTAAAGTATTTTTAGTAATTTCAACTATTTATTCTACGGCTTTTGTGATTCAGGGGTCATTCTTAATGAATTGGGACAAAATTTAAGCTTTAGTGTAAAGAGCGAGGTACTGACGAGGTGGCGAACCCCCTCATATATGTAATAAAAACATGAGAATACAAAAGTTCTTTACGTAATCTAATTTATAAGTTACGTAAATCTTTTACTAATAAAAAGATTCGTATAAAATTAGAAGTTCTAGTTGCCTTTTTAACTAACCCAAAAACCGTAGGGCAGCTAGGCTTCCTCCCCCACTCTTTTTTCTCAAAATCATTTGATCAAAATTATGAGAAAGCCATTTAGCCAAAAAAAAATATATATGTAAATTTCGTTTTAATTATTCCTCTGCGGAGAGCCAAAATCAAAACATGCATTGATTCATAAACGTTCAGAAATTAAATAAAAAAACAAGTTTTTTTAACTGAAAGTAAGGAGCAACATTAAAACTTAAAACGAACAGAAATTACTTCGTATATGAAAGAGGCTGCTTCCTCATCAACGCCCCGCTCTTTACGCTAAAGTTTTTTACTGTTTTCAAAAGAAGAATTGAGAGAAAGAGTCAAAATTTAGCGTAAAGAGCGGGGCGTTGATGAGGAAGCAGCCTCTTTCATATACGAAGTAATTTCTGTTCGTTTTAAGTTTAATATAAATACAACACGTTTCTTCCTTTGTGCAACGAAAACTTGTGAATATATAGACATATATATATATATATATATATATATATATATATATATATATATATATATATATATATATATATATATATATATATATATATATATATATATATATATATATATATATATATATATATATATATATATACAAAAGTACAATTTCAAAAATACGACGCTTCAAAAAATATGTTCTAAATCATTAAAACATGCTAGCGGCAGCCCCATCACTGGTGGTCGGCCGGAAGGACAAAGACCGTGCTCCACCCCTCCCCCCAGGACGTGAGGCCGTAAGCCCCCTCCCAAGTTTTTGGGAGTTTTTAAAGAAGTTTACTTACACCAAGACTTTCCCTATGACGAACACACTCGTCTTGGTTGGACGTTAAGTAGTGCCCAAGGGGGAACGTACTTACACCATCTCTACAAACATATACCTTCTCAGAAAGGGTACTCGTTACAATATTTTCAGCATCTAACAGTATAATTTATATATTTTACCGAGCAAATTGTCTACAGCTTCGCTCGTGGAATTGTATTGTCAACAATACAATTCCTATAAACGAAAGATAAGTCTGCAAACCAAGATTAGAATATTGGAAGCAACAGTGATGACAGTGGTCAAATATGGTTCTGAAGCATGGGCGCTCCGAAAAGCAGATGAAAATTTACTAGATATTTTCCAGAGAAATTGCCTACGGATTGTTCTGGATACCCGGCTGACTGAAAAATGTGGTTCAATCCCGCTTTCTAGGGCTATAATGAAAGAAAGGTTGAGATGACTAGGCCACTTTCTACGGATGAAGGATGACAGATTACCGAAGATTGTCCTTTTTGGCCAACCGTCTTGGGCTACACGGAAAGCAGGTCGTCCTTGTCTGGGTTGGGAGGATGTCATAAATAAAGATTTGAAGGAAATGGGAACTTTCTGGGAGGGTGTAAAGAGGGAGGCTTTAAATGGATTTGGTTGGAGGAGGAGCGTGTGTAGCTGTGTTGGCCTCAGGCGGCTTGGTGCTGCAGTGAGTTATTAGCAGTAGTGGTAGTAGTAGTAGTAGTCTATGTTAAGATTCTTTTCCACAATGTGCGTGGGCACTCCCTTGCAACGTTTTCTGATTTCTTCGGTGTGTGTCAGTATAATGTACACCTTTGGACTGACTCTAGGTGGGCGTGCCTTTCTAAAAGCTAACAAACAAGTATATAGACATACTTACTCCCGCCGTTTACCTGTGCCATTTAACCAAACACTTGGAAAACTATAGGTTCTATGACTATCTTAGTTCTATGACTATCTACCTTAGTTCCTCTGCCCTAGAAATGACGCATGGGTCGATGATAGACAGACTTAACTATCAAACAGTTCGTGGTAACGAACTGTAGTAAGGAGCGACCCGGCTCAATAGTAACAGAAACTCTAAAAAACGGAATTTTGATATCAATAGTTACATCAAAAGAATCGTATTTTCATGCTCATTTTAAATATATAAGTTTAATTTTACCCATTAAAAATTGCGAGCCTGAGAAAATGTTCATTATTTTAGAAAATAGGGGGAAGCACTCCCTAAAAGTCATAGAATCTTAACGAAAATCACACCATTAGATTCAGATTATCAGGTAACCCTACTGTAGAAGTTTTAAGCTCCTATCTATAAAAATGTGGAATTTTGTATTTTTGTCAGAAGACAGATCACGGATTTGTGTTTATTTTATTTTTATTTTATTTTTTCAGGGGTAATCTTATCGACCCAGTAGTCCTAGAATGTCGCGAGAGGGATCATTCTAACGAAAATTAAAAATTCTATTACACTTTTTAAGTGACCAAAAAATTGGAGGGTACCTAGGCCACCCCAACGCTCATTTTTTCCCCTATTTTACCGGATCAAAATTTTGAGATAGTCGTTTTGTCCAGCATAGTCGAAAAACCGTGTCTTTGGGGACGACTTAATACCCCACAGTCCCCGGGAGAGGGGCTGCGAGTTACAAACTTTGACCATTGTTTAAATATAGTAACGGTTATTGGAAAGTGCACAGACGTTTTCAGGGAGACTTTTTTGCGTCGGGGGGAGGTTTTTTGGTCGGTGGCATCGGAAGATCTTTCTATAGAGGAATCTATCACGAGGGAAGAGAATTGTCATGAAGGGGGCGCAGGATTTTCTAGCATTATTTAAAACAACAATGAGAAAATAAATTAAAAAAAAAGTTTTTTCAACTGAAGGTAAGAAGCAGCATTAAAACATAAAATAAACAGAAATTACTACGTATATAAGGGTGTTCGTCTCCTCCTCAATACCTCGCTCTTTACCTTAAAGTATTTTTAGTAATTTAAATTGTTTATTCTACGGCCTTTGTGATTCAGGGGTCATTTTTAAAGAATTGGGACGAAATTCCAGCTTTAGTGTAAAGAGTGAGATATTGACGAGGGGGGCAACCCCCCCCCCCCCATATACGTAATAAAAATATACAAATATAGAAGTTCGTTACGTAAGTTAATTAGCAAGTTACGTATATTTATTACTAATAAAAACGTTCGTAAGAAAAATAAAGTTTTAGTTGCATTTTTAAGTAACCAGAAATTGGAGAGCAACTAGGCCTCCTCCCCTACCCCTTTTCTTTATCAAAATCGTCAGATCAAAACTATGAGAAAGCCATTTAGCCAAAACAAAATTAACAGATTTTATTTTTAATATTATGTTTTGTTATTTACGTAAGGCACTGGAAATAACAATTTTCTTCCACATGAGCCCTTAAACAGCTCTGTATGATCTTCAAGCTTCCAAGCACCAGCAATGGAGAAGAAGAAGAAAAGAAGAGAAAACATCAGTGCCATCTGTGCAAAAAAAAACATCAGTGCAAAAACGTAATTTTCCATCTTTTTCTAGCAAGGGGACTGCCAGTGTCCTCTATAGGGTTTTCGGCCACAGTAATTCCAACGGTGTGCGTTTTGCTTGGATCCAACATCATTTGTATGTGTTTCAAGCTATGAAATTCCCATAAATTTCTCCCTCAGCTATTATAATACAGGAATAGCTCTGCTGGATCTTGTTGTGGATAAAAGTAATAATTATTTAGCCCATTTTGCTTTTCTAGGTTCACTTCCATCGTCTCTGCAGTAGTTTTTCTCACGATCAGGCTCAAATAGGTACTCTTCTTCTTTACGTTGTTTTTCTCGCAGATTTACTTTACCTAAAAGATCATTAACATCAGCTGAGAGATCTTCTGTTTAACAATCCATTCCTACTATGGGGCTCCATCCCTTCTGATGTCCCTCTATCTCTCTCTGCAAAGGCGATTTCTGGACATGTCTTTCTGAACAGTGTAGTACGCCTAATGTTTCTCCATATTTTTTTTATTCTTATTATTAATTAGAATTCTATTCCAATTTATTTGTATCGCTTCTCTTATTTTAAAATGACTTTCAGAAACTGTCTTATCTGTTACAAGTCCTTTTCTTATTCCAGTGTTTTATTATTACATGTATTTTAGTGTTTTATAAAAGTTTAGTGTTTGTTATTGTATTGTGTGGCCCACTACACACCAAGCTTCTTAAGTAACCGTCTTAAGTTTGTAATCTTTTTGTATTAATAAATGATTGATGATTAATTGATGAAATCACATTTTACTATTAAGAATAATCGAGAAAATAGTTACCATTCCTAGATCAGGTACAAAGCCAGATTTTTCTCATGTGCCAGTTTTATTAAACGAGTTTTTATGTCACTTGGTATCTACCAAGTGACATACAGCGATAGCAAATTCTGTCGGTCTGTCTGTCTGTCAGTCTCAGTTTTGCTAGTTTAGGCATTTCCAGATAAGCTCGGACGATGAAATTTGCAGGTGTATCAGAGACCAGACTAGACGAAATTAGAAATTGATTTTCCACGATTCGACCATCTGGGGGGAGTGGGGGGATGGTTAATTTGAAAAATTAGAAAAAAATGAGGTATTTTTAACTTACGAACGGGTGATTGGATCTTAATGAAATTTGATGTTTGGAAGGATATGGTGTCTCAGAGCTCTTACTTTAAATCCCGACCGGACCCGGTGACGTTGCGGGGAGTTGGAGGGGGAAATCTAAAATCTTGGAAAACGCTTGGAGTGGAGGGATCGGGATGAAACTTGGTGGGAAAAATAAACACAAGTCCTGGATACGTGATTTACACAACCGGAACGGATCCTCTCTTTTTGAAGGAGTTGGGGGGAGGGTTAATTCTGAAAAATTAGAAAAAAATGAGGTATTTTTAAGTTGCGAAGGAGTGATCGGATCTTGATGAAATTTCATATTTAGAAGGACCTCGTAAATTGGATCTCTTATTTTGAATCCCAACCGGATCCAGTGTCACTGGGGGGAGTTGGGGGGAGGAACCAGAAATCTTGGAAAGCATGAAAATTGAGATATCTTTATGTTACGAATGGGTGATCGGATCTTAGTGAAACTCGATATATAGAAAGATCTTATGTCTCAGATGCTCGGTTTTCAATTAAAATTGGTCCCAGGGAGATAGGGTGCTGGAGGGGGAAACAGAAATCTCGGAAACCGGAAATCTTGAAAAACGCTTAGAGCGGAGAGATCGGGATGAAACTTGATGGGAAGAATAAGTACAAGTTATAGACACGTGATTAGAATCATTGGAACAGATCCGTTCTCTTTGGGGGAGCTGGGGATTTTAATTTGGAAAAATTAGAAAAATTGAGGTATTTTTAACCTAAGAACGGGTTACCAGATCTTAATGAAATTTGATATTTAGAAGAAACTCATGTCTAAGAGCTCTTATTTCAAATCCCAACCAGATCTGTTGACATTGGGGGGAGTTGGAGGGGGAAACTGGAAATCTTGGAAAACGCTTAGAATGGAGAGATCGGGATGAAATTTGGTGGGTAGAATAAGCAAATGTCGTGGATACGTGATTGACGTAACCGTACTGGATCCGGTCTCTTTGTGGGAGTTAGGGGGTGGCGTTCGGTGCTTTGGCGAGTTTTGGTGCTTCTGGACGTGCTAGTATGATGAAAATTGGTAGGCGTGTCAGGGAGCTGCACAAATTGACTTGATAAAGTCGTTTTCCC
Organism: Artemia franciscana; assembly: GCF_032884065.1. NCBI lineage: Eukaryota > Metazoa > Arthropoda > Branchiopoda > Anostraca > Artemiidae > Artemia > Artemia franciscana. The sequence continues at coordinate 22,372,090 of NC_088868.1, read as the reverse complement.
CGATTTGATCATCCGGGGGGTTTAAGGGACAGGAAAAGTTAAAAAAAGAGTTATTCTTAACTTACGAGTGGGTGATCGGATCTTAATGAATTTTGATATTTAGAAGGACCTCGTGACTCAGAGCTTTTATTTTAAATCCCGACCGTTATTAAGCCTCTGATTTTCTTTTTAAATCAATCTATTGATTCTTAGAATTTTGCTAGAGCTCATGCCAAATGAGCTCTTGGCTCTTCCGGCTTCGTCACAAGTGCCATATGAGCTCTTAGCTCTTGCTTAATTTCTGTTCACTGTGGGCCGTGGTTAGTCTTTTACTAGGGTGCAGCTACCGCTGCAACCATGATTGCAATCGCTTAATCATTTTAAAGCCATCTTCTTCAATTCACCTTGATAATCACTACTTGCCTAAATAAGACCCATGGTCTTAGTATTTTTGAAATCTTGCCACAGAAAGTTGACACCTTCATTCCTCAATTCTGTTGGTTATGAGCAAGCGTTTGATTCAACTGATAGAAGAGCTTTAGCGAAGGTTTTATCCTTGTATGGTATAAATTAAATAAACAATTTTTTCAACAGAAAGTAAGGAGCAACAATAAAAGCTGAAACGAAGAGAAATTTCTTCCGTATACGAGGGGGACTGCCTCCTCCTCCAAATCCCTCTCTTCACGCTAAAGTTTTTAAGCACTTTTAGAAAAGTTCCTTATTCTAACTAAACGATCCTATTGTGTAAGGAGTAATTCTTTAAGAATTGGGACAATACGTCTAACTGTATGGTAAAGAACAGGGTATTGAGGAGGAAGCAGACCCCCCCCCCGATATACGAAATAATTTCTTTTCATTTTAAATTTTATTTTCGCTCCTCAATTTCAGTTGAAAAACTTGATTTTTTTATTATTTTTGATGATTTTTCAAATAATACAAGGAATACCGCCTCCCCCTCCGTGGAAATTTAATCTTCCCCCCCCAGAATAAAATTCCTCCATGTTAATTTTTCCTGCTTAAAATACACCCTCTTGAAAATTACCTCCGGACGATTCCATTCTCACTGCAACGTCCCCCAGAAAATTTCTTGCTTATCATTCCGCCAGAAAAAGTCTCCTCAGCATACTATTTCTGGTTGTTTTTCAATTCATGCTGGAAATCCCTCCTATGTGGAAAATATTTCCCAGACTCCCCCTTCCTACAATCGAAAGTTTTTCCCGTGGAAAATTTTCCCATGGAGAACTATTCCTGGTGTTAATTCCTCATTGAGAATTTCTCCCATGGAAAATAACCCTCCACAGAAAATTCCACCAGAGAATTACAACCACACTCAAAATTTCCCCCGGCTATTTCTTCCAGAAAATCTCCACATGTAAAATTGAGTCGCCAAAGAGAAAGTAAGACGAATAAAACGAATTTTGTACAGTAATTCTGTCAAACTCCCCCCGTGTGAAATTTTCTCTTGAAAGCTCAAGCCCAGAAACTTACGATGAATCTGATGGTACAATTTTCGATAAGATTCAATACCTTTTGGGATATTTTCCTCCTTTTCATAGGCAGCGCGATAACACTGCCTAAGTAAAGAGCGATGTGGGCACTATGTATTTTTTTTTCTTTTTTTTTTTTTTTTGGTTTTGGTTTTAGACCAGGGCACTTCGTATCGAAGGAGTTGTCATAGAAATTTCAAAAAGGGCTCATTTGATTGGAAATTGAAAGGGCTAGTGCCCTTTTTAACAGTCGAGATTGATTGGAGGACAACTAACACCCCTTCCACGCCCACCCTTTCCTAAAAGATATCCAATAAAAATTTTTAGATAGCCATTATTTTCAACGTAGTTGAGAGGTCTGGGAATTATATATTTGAGGATGACAACCCTCCCCCCCCCAAAGCCCTCAGGACAGTGGTTGTAAGTTATGCCCTGGGGGCATATTTGGTTTATATAGAAAGTGTGATCGTACAAACTTCGGAGGGGTCTCACTGGATTGGTAATCAGAATTTCCAGTGCCCTTTTTAAGATTCAGATTGACCAGAGGTTGGACATCCCCCCAACACCTCGTATATTCCCGCATTGAAACTTACAGAAATTTTGAGATGGTCATTTGTTGTCGTAGACACTTCGAAAAAGGCTAATTAGATTTCAAATCGAAGGGCTAGTGCCCCTTTAAAAACCACAAGTGATTGGAGGGGAATAACCCTCTTCCAACGGCCACCATTTACCCAAAAACATCAAATCAAAATTGTAAGGTAGCCATTTTGTTCGTCGTAGTTAAAACTTCAGAAAATTATGTCTTTGAGGATGACAACCCCCTCCACCACCCTTGGGGCAAGGTTTGTAAGATATGCCCTGGGGGTATATAAGGTTCTTATAAAAAGGGTGGCCGTATGAACTTCAGAGGGGTTCACTGGATTAGTAATCAGAAGTTTTATTATCCTTTATAAGATTCAAAGTGATCAGAGGGAGGATAGCCCCCCCCCAGCTCTTATTTTCCCAAAATGCATCTGATAGAAAATTTGAGATGGTCATTTGTTGTCGAAGTAACTTCAAAAAAGGCTCATTTGACTGGAAATTGAAAGAGCCTTTTTAATAGTCAAAAATGATCAGAGGACAACACCCCCCCGCCCATGCGCCCTTCAATTCCCTAAACACATCTAATCCAAATTTTGAGATAGCCAATCTGTTCGTCGTAGTTGAAAGGTATGTAAATTTTGTCTTTGAGGATTTGAGGATGACATACCGCCCCCCCCCCCCATCAGAACCCTCAGCGCAAGGGTTATAACTTATGCCTCGAGGGCATATAAGGTTTTTATGGAATGGGTAGTCGTATAAACTCCGGAGGGGCCTGATTTGATTTTAAAACAGATGTTATAGTTCCCTTTTTAAGACTCAAAGTGATCAGAGGCAGGCCCCCCTTGCGTCTTATTTACAGATATAGATATAATAAATGAAAACTTTGCTGCACCAATTGGAACAAGTGCCACAAATGCATCCGAAAAAAAAAATTCGGAATAGCCATTTACGCCAAAATAGCTGTAAGATCAAATAATAAGACCTCTGGGGTGGACAGACAGAACCACCCAGAGTCAGGGGCAAAGGTAGTATGTAATGTCCCAGGTAATGCCCAGCTTTTATGGAAGGAATGGTCGTGTGAACTTTAGAAGAGGCTCATTTGATTTGAGATGTATAGTTTTAGTTCTCTTTTAAAAGCCAAACATGATGGATAGCATCTAGCCCCTCTCCATGAGATGGCCATTTCATTACCAATAGTTCAAAATTCATATAACAATGTTTTAGGGTGGGCACAATCCCCCGGAACCCAAGGGCAAGGGTTGTAAATTATGTCCAGGGCATATAAGGTTTTTATGGAGCGGGTAGTTATTTAAACTTTGGATCAGATGGAGCTCATTTGATTGGAACTCAGAAGTTTTAATGCCTTTTTTGAGAGTAAAAAAGAATGGAGGGACGTCCCCCCCACAAGCCTATCGATCACCAAAACATATCCAACTGAAATTTTAAGAGAGCTATTTTGTTGAGCATTGTTGAAAGGTCCAGCATTGGTGACGTCAACATCCCCACAATCCTCAGGACAAGGGCTGTGAGTTAGGCAATTCGTTTATTGTTTAGACATAGTATATGTTATTGAGAAAGGTATGCATATTTGAACTTTACTTTCCAAGAAGACGAAGGATATTCAGGTGAGCCTTTCAGAGAATGTTGATGGGAGTGTTGAACTAAATCAAAACACATTATTTGTATACGGATTGTCAGAAGGGTACAACACAGGAATAACTGAGTATAAACATTCGGAAAATTCAGGAATTAATAAGGGAGGTGATCAAAAAGGCAATATCATTCCTACTACAACTACCAGCATTGCTACTACCGCACTACTCCATTTAAAGTATTAAGGGGAAGATTTAAATAAATCAAAAGATTTGTATGTTAATGCAAATTGTCAAAATACCGTATCTCAAGAATTGATTTGGGTACTAAGTTGAAACTTTCAGGGAATACTTAAAGGGGAAGATCATCTTACAAAGTAGCAATCTGTACACACTACTGCTAATAAATTCTTACTGCTACTACTACTATTGCAACTACTTGTTGGGCTAAGAGCATTGAGATAAAAATTTCAATAAGTATATGAACATGCAGGTTATCAAAAGGACAAGCACACCAAACCGCTACTGAGGTTACCTCTACCGCTATTACTACCTCTACTACTGCTGCTATTAAAACTAAGGATAATAAGGTGAAAAATTTGGGATATATAGAAACTGTATGGAACTAAATCCAAACACACTATGCCCACACAGGCTGTCAAGCGAACGCATCAAAAATGCTTCAAAAATGTTGATGGTATGTATTAAACTGAAACTGTCGGCGTGTGTTGAAGGGGATGTTGAAGAAACCAAAGGTGCTATGGCCATTCTGCTATTAATGCTGCAACAACTATCGCTACTGCGCAAGCTCAGGGTATTGAGGTGAAGCTTTTAAGGATTATTTAGGCGGATGTTGAACTAAAAAAAGAACAAAAAAACTATGAGCTTGTGGATTTTCAAAAAGGTGACAAAGCAATATCTGAAGAACAACTTATATTATTAATTTAGACCCATAAAGATAAGTTGTGGGGGATTTTAAGCTAACCAGGAGGCACTATATGTATACTATTAATACTACCACTACAGTTTATGTAACTAATGACGCTTAAGCTATTAAGATAAAACTTTTAGAGAACGTTTAGGAGTTTCAGTTAAAGACAAAAACTGTATGTATGCAGGTTTTTAAAAGGGAATATAAGGAATATCATTTGCAACACCACTCTATAATAGCTAGAAATTTCATTGAAACTTTTAAAGGAGCTAATTCAATCCAACATTAAAAGTTCTGGTGCCCTTTTTGAAACATGAAGAATAAGAAGATTAGTCTTCGAACTAAGATTAGAACTTTGGAAGCTACAGTGATGACAGCGGTCAGGCACGGTTCTTAATCATGGGCACCCCGGAGAACAAAATAAGATTTGCTAGATGTTTTACAGAGAACTTACATGCAGATTGCTTTGGGTGCTCGACTGACTAACCGTATCTAAAACACTAGGCTGTACGAAAAAGTGTGGTTCAATCCCGCTTTCTAGGGCTACAGCTAAAGAAAGGTTGAGATGATTAGGGCACGCTCCACAAATGAAGGATTGCCAAAGATTGTCCTTTTTGGCCAATCGTCAAGGACTAAATGAAAAGCTAGTAGTCCTTATTCGGGGTAGGAGGATGTCATAAGGAAAGACTTAAGGGAAATGGGAAATTTCTGGGAGGATTTAAAGAGGGAGGCCTCAAATCGATTGAGATGGAGGAAAAGAATACACTGCTGTTTTGGCTGCAGGTGGCCTGGTGCTGCGGTGAGCAGTTAGTAGTAGTAGTAGTAATTATTGTAACTATATTAAAGCTGCAAAATATATTTTTTAAAGTTTATCCCTACCCTTCTGAAATGATTTGGACCCTTTCTGAAAAGGAATCCTTGCTGCACCACCGTCACAAACTTTCCAAATGTAATTGATATCCTAATCTGAGTTAACACAGAATATATCTCATATGCAATCCATTCAAACTAGTATGCACTTTGAACAGCCGGGTTTTCACTATGCTACACAGGGGGGGGTATTTTTTTTAGCAGCTTTCTTAATACAAGAAGACAATAAACTTCCTTTAACAGAAAAAGACAATCAAAACATTTATGTCATTGATTGAAGATTCATGGTGAAAAAATAGTCTTTTTTTTAATTAACTTATTTATTCCATGCTTAAATTTCAGAATTAAAAACCTGACTGTTTTCAATTGAAAAAAGGAGACAAAAAGAAAATTACTTCTTATTTTTACTGGAAAGGATTAGATGAAAGAGGATGCAGTTTAATTGAGAACCAAAAATGTCTGCAATGTTTTGTTTATATATGGAAATTTGATCTTTCAAAGCTGTCAACAATGTGGTTAATTGATTAATTCATTTTCGGTTTTTCTTATCTGGACTTGCTACACCAAAGCTCTTAATGTAAAACTTGGAAACGGTGATTAGACGAGAAAGTAAACATTGTAATGTCAAAAAGCTCTAACGTAACCGTCATGTATGATGCTGAGGACAATGTTCAAAACTTTATATAGTCCTCTGGGTTTGAACAGTTTTCAATTTGACGTAGCTCTTGTTCCCATTGGTGCAGCAAAGTTTTTCTTTATTATATCTATATCTGTTTTCAATGGTTAGCTGCAATCTAGCAGAAAAAAAGTCAGTAGTCAGATTAACCAGATGCTACCTTTAAGTAATAGATATATATTTGTTGTACAACTTTCTCGGCCCATGTGGCCAGAATATTTACTTCGAGTAATGAGCAATGAACTTCCAAAAATAAGTATTTTATGGGTTTTGAAGAAGGTTCGCAGCTTTTTCACTAGAGCAAAGTAATCCATGCAAAAAAAGTTGCATTGTTTGTAAAAAAAAACAAGCTTTGCTACATTTTGTTTGCCTAAATTTCTCTTTAAAGTTGAAATATGGTGGGGCAAGGGTTAATTGGGTAAAAAATGGGGAGGCCCAGTCGCCCTCCAATTTTTTGGGTGCTTGGAAAGGCAACTAGAACTTTTAGTTTTTTACGAGCGTTTTCATTAGTAAAAGATATACGTAACTTACGAATTAGCTTACGTAACAAACTCCTATATTCGTATGGTTTTATTACGTATATGAGGGGGTTCGCCCACTCGTCAATACCTCGCTCTTTACACTAAAGCTTAAATTTTGTCCCCTGATTCACAAAGGCCGTAGAATAAATAGTTGAAATTACTAAACATACTTTAGCGTAAAGATCGAGGTATTAGGAGGAGGTGGACCCCTTATATGCGTAATATTTTCTGTTCGTTTTAAGTTTTAATGCTACTCCTTACTTTCAGTTGAAAAAACTTTTTCATATTTATTTTTTCATTGTTTTTTTTTTAAATAATGCTAGAAAATGCTGCGCCCCCTTCATGGGAATCTTCTTCCCCCATGACGAATTCCTCCATGGTAAGTTTCCCCCACCTAACCCCTCTTCTCAACCCCTCCTCCCAACCAAAAAATCCCCCTGAAAACGTCTGTACACTTCCAAATAACCATTACTATATGCAAACACTGGTCAAAGTTTGTAACTTGTAGCCCTTCCCACGGGGACTGTGGGGGAATAGGTCGCCCTCAAAGACATAGTTATAAGGTTTTTCGACTATGCTGAATAAAATGGCTATCTCAGAATTTTGATCCGACGACTTTGGGAAAAACATGAGCGTGGGAGGGAACCTAGGTGCCCTCCAATTTTTTGTCACTTAAAAATGGCACTAGAACTTTTCATTTCCGTTTGAATGAGCCCTCTCGCAAAATTCTAGGACCACTGGGTCGATACGATCACCCCTGGAAAAAAAACATAAACACGCGTTATTTGTCTTCCGGCAAAAAATACAAATTCCACATTTTTGAAAATAGGAGCTTAGAACTTGTACAATAGGGTTCTCTGATACGCTGAATCTGATGATGTGATTTTCGTTAAGATTCTATGACTTTTAGGGGATGTTTCCCTATTTTCTAAAATAGGGCAAATTTTCTCAGGCTCGTAACTTTTGATGGGTATAACTAAACTTGATGAAACTTATATATTTAAAATCAGCATTAAAATGAAATTCTTTTGATGTAACTATTGGTATCAAAATTCCATTTTTTAGAGTTTTGGTTACTATTGAGCCGGGCCGCTCCTTACTACAGGTCGTTACCACGAACTGTTTGAGAATACGAATATCCACATTTTTGTAGATAGGAGCTTGAAACTCTTACACTTGGGTTCTCTGATGTGCTGAATACGATGGTGTGAATTTCGTTAATATTCTATGAATTTTAGGTTTTCTATTTTCTACAATAAGGCATATTTTGTCAGGCTCGTAACTTTTGATGAGTGAGACTAAACTTGATGAAACTTATATTTTTAAAATCAGCATTAAAATGCAATTCTTTTGATGCAACTATTGGTACCAAATTTCCATTTTTTAGAGTTTCAGTTACTATTGAGTTGGGTCGCTCCTTACTACAGTTCGTTACCACGACCTGTTTGATACTGTATATGTTATTGAGAAAAATCGGCATGTTTGAACTTTACTTTCCAAAAATAAGAATGACATTTAGGTGAGCCTTTCAAAGAATTCTGAAGGGAATGTGGAGCTAAATCAAAGCACACTAATTTGCATAAGGGTTGTCAAAGAAAGTTTCTTATCCCCATTTTTGATCATTTCTTATTTATAATACGGCTGGCCAATGTGGTTTAAGAGATTATCTTCGTCATGCTTGTTCACGTTGAAAATAAGAGGCGATTGTCCTTTCGAAATATTCGCTTATTTTAGCATTTTCGTTTGGCCTTAAAAAATCCCTTTTTTTATTGTTTCTTCCTTATATTATGGGGTTATCAAATGGGCCTAACTCAAGAATGACAGAGTATATTAATTTGTAACTTACAGGAATTGATAAGACAGACGATCAATTGACCAAAAAGGCAATATTTCCACGCTACTGCTGCTACAACTACCACTAATATTACTGCTGCCAATACCATTACTAGTACCACTAAAACTACTGCTTTTTTAGCGAGTACTACCAAGGCTGAGGATATTGAAATGAACATCTGAGGAAACATCTTAGGGGAAAGTTGAACTAAATGAAAACATGTAATGTGCATGCATATTGCTTATACAGGCGTAACAGCAATATTTTTGGAACGACCTACCGTATCAAGATGAAACTTCTAATGCATCATGATTGGGATGTTCAATTGACCAAAAGGCAACATGTAGGCCATCTGATACTACTGCTAATAATACTGTTCCTACTACTGTTACTATTACTACTAATGCAACACTATTACTACTACTGCTAGTTCCGCTATTACAGCTGCTACTATGATGCTACTACTATTATAAGCTATACGTATGAAGATAAAAATTTAACAGAATATAGAGAGGGAATTTGAAATAAATTAAAATAAACTATGTGCATGCAGATTGTCAAACGGGCGTATCCCAGGAATAGATTCGGGTACTAATTTGGAGATTCGTGGAGAGTATTAATTTGGCCTATGTTCGGCTGTTGCTGTTAACAGTGTTGAGCTTGTAAAGGAAGAGGGTGGACAATGGCTTATAACCTACTCCCAGAACTTGGGAGGAAACCTCCCAGAGAAAAACAGCTTGCAAAAAAAACATTTAAGAAGAACATAACCAAAATTCTTTTTCGATGAGGACTCCTGCACCCACCCAACGGATAAGACTTTGAATGCGAAAAAATTCGCTTTCATTGTTATTAGTGTTTTTCAAGGTTCCCACGGGAGAACTCATAGCTTCAATCGGTGTCGCTCAAAGGAAAACAGAAATAGTAGTTGATAGTTGAAGCCATCCAACTAAAGTTAGAACGTACTTCGCTTCTTCAAGGCACGAAAGCTGTTGATATAATAAATTCCATGAGCCACCTAAATCATTTAATTCAACAGCAATATTTCTTGAAGTTCGTGTTGCTACATTTTGCGTCCACCCACGTTGACTTCCTCTGTGGAATACAAAATTATCTGATTCACGTTTTTAATGATTTTGTCGGCTAGACCAAAGGTAATTACTGGAACTTCCATTTAGCGAAAAACCAGCAGGAGATAAAATTAAATAAAGAAACTATAATCGAAATGCTTAAATAAGTTTCCTGGCATTCAACGCTATTACAATTAACAAATCTAGAAATGATTTAGCAGTATTTTTATAAGAAAAACTTGATGTAAAAGATGTCCTTGAAGCTATTCAATGGAAAATGACAAAAAACATCAAATCTTAGTTACCAACGTAATTGGGATACATCTTAGTTAAAATACTAGATTGAAATACAATTTATACCGCTTTTAAAATTCACGCTTAAGGATTCCAATCAAATTCTGACAAAGCATATAAATGGCTACATACTATTACCCCCTCCCCCAAGAGAATCATAGATGTCATAGAAAAGTTAAGAGAGAGCTTAAAATTGGACAAAAAGAGCCAGGGGCTGATGAGGGGTAGCAACCCTCATATTCAAAATAATTTCTGTTCATTTTAAGTTTTATTGTTGCTGCTTACTTTCAGTTTAAAACGTTTCTTTTAATTTAATTTCCGATTGTTTTTCAAACCATACCCAGGCCTTACAAAGATACTATGCGGGCAACCGGCCCCACAAACCCCAATCTCTTGCTGTTAAATTATATATATCAATAATTGTAAATTGATTGGTTGCGTCCCACTTTTTTTGTTTTTGCTTAAGAATTAAAGTTTTCGATTGTAAGTAAAATCTGGACAAAATTCGAATTCAAAATTTTCTGGTCAAAATTTTTGATGAACGGTAGTTTTGTTGAATAGGTTCTTATTAATATTTTTACTGCAGAGTTTTGGGTAGATGAAAATTGGTATTAGTTTTCGTAGGAATTAAAATTCTGCGCGACTTTTGACTTGCTCTGCGACTGAAAGCATCGCCACCTCTGCAATAGGTGTGTGATGTCTAAATAGACTATTTACATATGCTTAAACCCACTGTTGCCGTGTGAATAAATAGAAAAAGAGAAATATCACTATCTAAAGTCGCTAAAAAAAGCTCCTGATAGCACTTGCCCCTCCCCCTACCCAAATAAACAACGAGGCTCATGACTCCCCGTCTAGTCATTTCCACTTCTGTGTCAATAGGTATAGTGAATGTAATATTTTAAGCTACATATAAAAATTGTCACGATGGTACGAATATTTTAATCCCAGAGAACCAATAATAATGTATAAACCAGAAATATTCCCAGGAATCAAGGGGGATAACACATCAATCTCTACTTCCCCCTGGTCCCAAAAACTCATTCTATATTTTTTCGAAGGTTCAATGAGAGTTGGAATATTTATGCATTCAATTGCACTCTTTTAGGCATCCCTCTCTACCTACAAAATGACCCCCGGTGCCGTTTTTTCTTCACAAAAGTTGATGCACAATTATGCAGCACTAAACATAATTTTAGGAAAAATCATGAATTAACTTAGTGAAATCTAGTATTGAGTATATATATGTTCATATTAACCATTTATCTTGTATGGACTACATGGCTTTTCACGAGCAAATGCGCCACCGTGCGCCATTACCTCATCTGGAACTGAAAAACTAAATTTATAGCTTTTTGATACTTTAGGATATGGTACAGTGGGTGTGTGATACTCCAGGACTATCAGACCATCGTATCAAACCGATGGTCCTAGAGCATATGGATAGGGCTCATTCGGACGGAAATTAAAGGTTATAGTGCCCTCTTCTGTTTGGAAGATTGTCTGGCACTTCTGGAGGAAATTTGAAGGGGGAGAGGTGCACTTTACGTTCGATGAAATTTCTACAGAGGAAAGTTCCGTGAGGGCGAGGGATATGTTTCATAGAGGGTAAGCCGGATTTACTGGTATTATTTGAAAACGGACAGAAACCGTTACATAAATGAAGGGGTGCCCCCTCCTCGATACCTTGTTCTTTACGCTAAAGTTTGACTGTTTGTCCCAATTTCTTAAGAGTTGCCACTGAAACTTGGGGGCCCTATATCTAGAATGGGATGCTTTTTTAGAAGTACCAACAGCTTTAGCGTAGAGAGCAAAGTATTGAGGAGGGGGCCACCCTTCATATACGGAATAAATGTGCCGAAATTAATATACAAATTTTAATTTAATTTTTCATGTACGGTGACCAAAATTCGAACCTGTATTAGTTGATAAACGTTCAGAAATTCAATAAAAAAAAAAAAATTATTTTTAACTGAAAGTAAGGAGCGACATTAAAACTTAAAACGAAAAGTAATTATTCCTTTTGTGAAAGGAGCTGTCCCCTCCTCAACGACTCACTGTTTACACTAAAGTTTGACTCTTTGTCACAACACTACTGCTTAAAACAATAAAAACTTTGGCGTAAAGGCAAGGCGTTGAGTAGGGACAGACCCTTTCATATACGGAATAATTTCTGTTCGTTTTAAGTTTTAATGTGGCTCCTTACTTTCAGTTAAAAAATAACTTGTTTTTGTATTATTTAATTATGTTTAGTGATGCATAATTGCGTATCAGCTTTTGTGAAGAACGGCCAGTTTTGTAGGTGGAGTGGAATGTCTAAAAGAATGGAATTGGTTGCCTAAATAGTTAAATTCTGATTTAGCCTCCGAGTAAATATAGAATTAGTTTTTGGGAAGGGGGAAGTAGAGATTGATATGTTATCCCTCTTGATTCCTGGGAATATTTTTGGTCTATGCCTCATTATTGGTGCTCTGGGATAAAAGTGCTCCTATCACAGAGACAATTTTTTCTATGTAGCTTAAAATATTGCATTTACATACCTACCGGCACAAATGTGGAAAGGGCTAGGCGGAGCATCATGAGCCTCATGGTTTTTATTTTGGGTAGGGGGCAAGTGCTATCAGGAGCTTTCTTTTCAATGATTTTATATGGTAATATTTCTCTTTCCGCCCACGGCCCACAGGACAAGGTAAGTTACGCCCTGGGGACATATATGGTATATATAGAAAGGGTGATCGTATAAAGTTCGGAGGGGGCTCGTTGGATTGGTAATCAGAAGTTCTATGACATTTTTAAGATTCAGAGTGATCGGAGGCTGGATAATCCCATCTTAACCCCCTCCCAAACCTCATGTTTTCCCGTAACGTATCTAATAGAATTTTGGAGATTACCATCTGTTGTCGTAGAAACTTCATATAAGGCTCATTTGATTGAAAATTGAAAGGGCTAGTGCCCTTTCTATTGTTCAAAAGTGATTGTAGGGCGACAAACCCCCCCCCACGCCAATCAATTCACAAAACACGTTTAATCAAAATTTTGAGATAGCCATTTCAATCAGTGTAGTTGAAAGGTCTAAAAATTATGTCTTTGACAACTCCCATACCTTTTCAAGACCAGAACATAATTTGCAGTTTGATAAAAAAAAATGCCCCTAGATTGTAAATTTAGTATACATATACTGATATATATATATATATATATATATATATATATATATATATATATATATATATATATATATATATATATATATATATATATATATATATATATATATATATATATATATATATAATATTTAAAAAGTTTTAATAGTTTTAGAACTTTAAACTTTAAAACTTTTAGTTTTAAAGTTTTAATAGTTTTTATTTTATTAAAGTTAAAAAAGTTAAAAAAAAATTAAACTTGTTTTGTTTGTTTAAATCATACATTAAATTACCAAGTCAAACTCAAAACAAGCAAAAATTAATACGAGTAGGGCTGACAAGCCCCATGCCTTCTCAAGACCAGAACATAATTTGTACTTTCCTAAAACAAAATACATTTAAATGTTTTCACTTTGTTTTTACTTGTTTAAAATGTTTTTATTGGATACATGAAAAGGAAGTCCTTCCCCTTGCATTCTAATTACAGTGCAAGTGTCTGTTGCCCTTTTTAAGAGTAACAAGAGACTGGAGGGTAAGTAGCCCTTCTGTCAAGCCCATTCATTTTCCAAACGCATTCAGTGAAAATTTTGAGACAGCCATTTTGTTCAGCATAGTAAAACGGTCCTGCAACTATGTCTTTAGGGATATTAGTCATCTCAGTTCACATATAGCATTCATTCAGTGAACATCTTAAACCGGATTTGCTCTCACAAAGTTTTGACAAAACAAGAATGCATTCGAGGTAAATACTCCTACTTTGCGTCGGACCGTTCATTTAGTGTTCAGCAATGTTAATTTGCTGTCGATTTTTTTTTGGATAGATTCAGATGCCAGTATTACGCAAAGTGAGTAAGTAAAGGAGTTTTATATGGTAGTATATTTATACTGTCTATTTTTTCTTGGTGTTCAATTACTATTTTGTATAATGGAAGGAAAGAGGAAGAAGGAAAAATCTGACGAGTTTTTTCTCACATCCAGTCCTATGGAATGAATCTCATTGAAATCATTAGCTAATAGTTTGAGTCTAGTTTTACAGACTGTTAAAGAAAATTCAACTACGTTAAATGAGCTGAATGTTAATTTCAAAGGATTATATCAAAGGATTTCTAAGATCGAAGAATCTGTATTGGAATCGAAATTGGAGGTGGAAGGTATTAAGCCTAACGTGATCATCCTTGAGGTACAAGCCATTGATTTGAAGAACCACATTTATGTGCTGGTTGATGAAAACTCTTTACTGAAATCGCAGTGATCTAGCCTAAGGCATACAACGATGAAGCTGGAAAGTAAAGAAACTGATAAAAATATTCTACTATGGAACATGATAGCAATTGATACTGTAAACGCTAAGGCGATTTCCGATAGTATAATTTCGTCATGCCTTGGAATCCATGAGGTACCTAAATACACGATAGCTGATGTTAAGTCTGAAAAAATGCTGATAAAGGTTATCATGGAGAACAGGGAGTTGAAAGTGGCAGTTCTAAAATAGGCTCGAAATCTTCGTGGAAAAACTATCATGGGCAATCAGAATGTTTTTTATCCAACGATTCTCCCCCGTCTGTTCGAGAAGTTTGAAAAAAAACTTTTAGCTATCCGAACCATTATTCGTGAAAAAATAGGTTTTGAAACTTGGATTGCGATATCCATATCACCATCTCTATGTAATCGTCGCCTTAAGGAAGGGCCAGTTGAAATGTTTTTGTTTGATGAAATCCCACCAGATATTAGTAGCCTGACTCAAACGCAACGACAGCGAGGCCAAGGAAATGACCGGGGCAATTCTATGGACTGAATTACATGACTGAATATTTTTTTTTCTTTTTCGTTTAGTGAGTTTGTGGAAGCCCGGACACTTTTTGTGTTTTCATAAGAAAAAAGTATTGCTTGAATTATTTTTTGAGTTAGTTTGGTCCGATGCAATAAAAATAGTAATAGTAACTTACATAATGGTATCTTCCGCTACAACAAATATTGTGTCTTTTTTATTGTTTTGCTATTTTTTTTTTTTTTTATGCACCAACAGTATAGTATTAAAACAAACCCATTTACTGTGAGTTTTAGTGCTTTTACTTTTCAATGGGAGAGGCATTGGGGAGGAGTACTCCTAGGCGTGAGGTCAATGTGTGATAATGGTTTGGGTGATATTATTATTATGTTTATGAATGAATGGTTTATATTACCAGTGCTGATTATTTGTTTATTTCTTAGTTTTTCCTTGTTTCTTTTTTCTTCTCTTTCCCTGTTTTTTCTTATTTATTCTTACCTTGATTTTATTATCATTATTTATCCATACCCTGATTATATTATTTTTTACTCTTCTTTCCTTATATTTTTTCTTTATACCTGTGGTCTGGTGGGCTTAGTCGTGGGGTGGAACTGCCATCCACCATGAGTGAATCGACGATTTCTGTTAGTGGCCAGGCTGGTATCAACTCTTTGGGGTGATCGTTTACCACTGAATCCATGGATGACTTCAGGTCTCCATAAAAGCTGGAAAAGGAAAAATTTTTGTGGAAGCCTTACAAGGCTTCACCATCTTTAGCTCATCACGAACGATTCAAGTCCTATAGGAATATGTTTAATTCTCTTTGTCGGAAGGCAAAGTCTCAGTATTATGATAGGAAATTCTCTGAATGTGGGAAGGATGCAAGGAAGACATGGTATTTAATTTATTCAGTTCTTTGACCTACTCCCCCTCTGCCTTCAGTTCCATCAATGCTGAAAATCGATGGTAAAACCGTCCAAGGAGATGTAAATGTTCAGTTAGAGCTTACCTCTTATTTTACTAATATAGGAAAGGTAACTGCTTCCTCTGCAAGCTCTGCAACTTCTCGTTGCGATTTCAGAGCCTTTCTTGGACCCTCATGTTTGAAGTCGATGGTCTTGAATTCTTTTTATGAATTTGAGGTAGCTCGTATCGTGAATGCTCTTAAAAGATCATCCTCTTCAGGACCAGACAAAATTCCTACAAGGGTTATCCGTGCCATTCTACCTGCTATTCTGTCACCACTGACTAAGCTCGTCAGTCTGTCTTTCGAGAAAGGTATTTTTCCTGAATCTCTCAATCGAGCTAAGGTAATAGTACTCTATAAAGGTGGTTCTCGGAGTGATCCTGCTAATTATAGGTCAATTTCTCTCCTATCTGTTTTCAGCAAAATTTTTGAGAAGGCTATGCTATCCAGGCTTCTTAGTTTTCTGGATGCAAAGGATTTTTTGCATGATTTCCAGTTTGGATTCCGAGCGAGTCACTCTACGGAGCATGCTTGTGCAGGTTTATCGAATTTTATTCATCCGGCAATAGATTCAGGTCATATCCCGGCAGCTTTATTTTTGGATGTTCGTAAAGCTTTTGATCCCTTGACTTATCGGATTCTTCTTTGGAAACTGTCACATATTTTGATAATGTAATTTATTCAAATGCTTTGTTTTCTCTACCAGCCTCGGGTGTTAACCTTTCTATTGTTTCCGTGCTTAAGTATTGGTATGCTAATTCTTCAGTTAGGGTGAGGTGGAATGGTACGGTAGGGGAGTATATTCCTGTTAAAAAAGACGTTAGGCAAGGTGCCGTGTTATCCCCGAGCATTTTTAAATGTGTTTTAGCTTCATGTCTCCAACGTCTTCAACCGTCAATTTTTTACAATGATAATTTAGGCATTAGTCACGTTGCATATGCTGATGATGTTCTGCTTCTTAGCCGGACAAAAAATAGTCTAATTACCAACTTCTACCGGCTTTCAGCCGCACTATCCACAGTAGGCCTTTCAGTTAATGCCTCCAAATGTGAGTTTTTGTGTTTTGGGAGTCCTCCACCAGCATCACCTCTTTGCTTGGGTTCTTCAACTATACCATGTTCAACAAGTATTAAATGGTTGGGTCTCTCTTTTTCCACGTCACTTTCGTCTACTTGCTCCGCTATTACGTCCAGCGTGCTGAAAAGTATGCGGGTTGGATACGCGAAAATTTCACCAAATCGTGGTCGGTATTTTATTTTATTTATCCCATTTTATTTTTGATTTATGTTAATGATCAAATTTCGGTTGTAAAAAACACCAGGCCTCTGACATGTTGCAAGCTGAGCCTGATGCTCAGTCGTGTTCCAATACTTCTTCTAATGAAGATTTTCTTGTTGCTTTTGCTGATTATACCACTCTTGGGACCCTTGGGAAGACGGAATGTGATATCAAGTCTAACCTTGTGGCATTATTCGAGAGAGTTATGTCATGGTTTAATGCCAATTACTTGGTCTTGAATGTTGGTAAGTCACATTTGCTTATTTTTTTCTCGAATTGGTATAACTTTCCCTCAGCTTACACACCTTCAGGTGTCACAAGGCTCCTTGTGTAGACCAGAGAATCGGGTGGTCCGGTTTCTTGGTATCCTGCTTGATGAGAACCTTTCATTCAGAAACCATGTAGCCATGATTAGGGTTAAGGTCTCACGGAGTTTGGGTATCATTCGAAAACCTATATACACATTTCCTGGATCTATTCTGAAACTTATTTTTTCTGTCTTGTCCGGTCATATATTTCTTATTGCCCCATTGTATGGATGTCTACTTTTCATCTACGCTGCGGTCACTCTCCGTCATGTATAATAAAGTACGGCGTCTGGTTATGGACACCAACCGTTCTTCACCAACACAGCTCTTAAATCTACGGTCTATTTATATTATTTCTTGTGCTTCTTTTGTCTTTGATCAACTTCACGGCAATCTTCCAAAATCTCTTCGGAAAACTCCTATGTTTATTTCTAATTCAGCTCCATATAGCCTTCGTTCGTCAAATAATATCTACATTCCGCCTACCCCTACTATTCGATCAGATTTCAATCCCCACATTGCTTGTCAACAGATCTGGAATTCACTACCTTCTTCAGTGCAGAAATGTCACTCGTTTGGGACTTTTAAAAGGATTCTTAAGGATCATTTAATAAAGAATCAAATAGATTAATTTCTTGTTTCCTCTGAGGAGTTGATGGCCCCTGTGTTTTGTTAGTGGGTGTGGTTTTCCTCTCTGCACTTTGCTCCCAGGCCTCAGGTTGGTTCTCTATGTTTTTTTTTCTTCTCCTTCTAGTTGTTGCTTACATTGTATCCTCCATAAATATATTGCCAGTGAACTGCTATATGTGATTGCCTATATTGAATTTATTGCTTTATAATAATTTGTTTTTCTTATTCCCCTTGTATTCCCGGCCATGGAGCCTTTCGAGGGGAATTATGTGTATTGTAATTCAATTTTGAATTGTATTTTGTATTGTCTTCTATTTAATATAAATAAACCTATCTCTATCTCTCTCTCTCTCTCTCTCTCTCTCTCTCTCTCTCTCTCTCTCTCTCTCTCTCTCTCTCTCTCTCTCTCTCTCTCTCTCTCTCTCTCTCTCTCTCTCCTCTCTCTCTCTCTCTCTCTCTCTCTCTCTCCTCTCTCTCTCACTCTCTCTCTCTCTCTCCTCCTCTCTCTCTCTCTCTCTCTCTCTCTCTCTCTCTCTCTCTCTCTCTCTCTCTAACCCCAGCAATTATGCAATTGGCCCATCTTGTTTTAAACTAAATGTTGCTTCAAAATAAGTCAAAAGGCATTGTGTTAAATGACTGTCAATAAGACACTTCGGCAATACATCGACAACAACTGAGGGTATTAAGTTGAAACTTTTGGGAATACTGCTATTACTACTTCTACTCTTACAATTTAAATATATAGAAAGACTGTAACTGTATCGAGGTTGTGAAAGAGCATATATAGCATTTTTGGGAATGATGTTGAGTTTTATTTTTCAGGTCAACTTCAGAAACTATAAAATCAAATTGAAAATTACTGTTTTTGTCAGGGTTAAAAATTGTTGAAAAAGTTTCTCCAGCATACAAATAGCAACCCATACTATGGATTCTTATATAAGAAAACTGAAAAGATATACAATGTTTCTTTCCATGAAAAGGACTATGTCAATAAAAACGAACTGAATTATATTTAAAAACTTTTTTCCACAAAAAAGGTTTTTGAAAGAATTGTGAAGAGCTCGATTGAGCCAAGAATCAGGAAAATAAAGTCAAATAATCTTCCAAGCGTAAAACTACCACAAATCACTATCAATAAATAAGTGAAACTCAAAACGAACAGAAATTACAATATACAGCCAAGTCAAACTCAAAATGAACAAAAATTAATATTAGTAGGGCTGATAACCCCAATGCCTTCTCAAGGCCAGAAAACAATTTGCCCTTTACTGAAAAAAAAACGTCTGAAATGGTTTTACTTTCTTACTTTCATAAATGAAAAATTATCAAAACCTTAACAAAGAAATGTCAGTCTATGTCAATTTAACTGACTATCCACGATCATTTGTTTTTTGTTTTTTTGTTTTTTCAGTAGAGCGCAAATTGTGTTCTGGTCTTTAGAAGGTACAGTGGTGCTTTCTAATACCCTAATCATGCTAATTTTTGCTCGTTTTAAGTTTGAATTGGCTATTTATTTTAACTAAATTTGAAAAAACAAGTTTTTTCAACTGAAAGTAAGGAGCAACAATAAAACTTAAAACAAACGGAAATTTTATGTATTAAGGGGATTGACCCCTCTTCAATCCCTCGTTCTTTACGATAAAGTTTTTTGGTGCTTTTAAAAAAGCTTTCTATTGTTCTAATTGAACGACCCTGGAATTGTTATTAAGGAATTGGGACAAAATTCAACTTTAGCGTAAAGAGTGAGGAGTTGAGGAAGTAGCCATCCCCTTCATACATATAATAACATCTGTTCATTTAAGTTTTAATGTTGCTCCTTATTTTCGGTAAAAAAAAACTTGTTTTTTTAAATTCAATTTCTGATCGTTTTTAAGAAATGCTAGGATATCTGGTCCCACGTCCATGGAGAAATCCCCCTCCCCACGGGAATATCCTCTAGACAATTTAATCTCAGTGAAAATTTACCCCGGACAATTACCCTTAACAACTCCATCCGTAAAATTGAGACGGAAAAGAGAGAGCCAGACATGGTTGCCCTCAAATCTTATTGGTTACTTAAAAAGGGCACCAGAACTATTAATTTCCGTTCGAATGAGACCTCTTACGATATTCTATGACCATTGGGGTCGATACGATCACCCTTAGGAAAAACAAACAAATAAACAGGCATCCGTGATATTTCTTTTGGCAAAACATATAAAATTCCACATTTTTGCGTAAAGGAGCTTGAAACCGCTACAGTAGGTTTTCTGATAATCTGGATCTAATGGTGTGGTTTTCATTAAGTATTTTAATAATTTTAGGGCGTGTTTCCCCCATTTTCTCAATAATCAGGCAAATTTTCTCAGGCTCGTAGTAGCCTTTAATCGGTACGACTAAACTTAATGAAACCTATATATTTAAAATCAGCATAATAAATTGATTCTTTTCATATATCTATTGATATCAAAACTTTTTTTTTAGAGTTTTCGTCACTATTGAGCCGGGTCGCTCCTTACTTACAGTTTGTTACCACGAACTGTTTGATTTTCGTACGCTTTGGGTTTACTTATTTATTAATAGTGATTTGTGGTAGCTTTGCGCTTGGAAGATTATTTTACTTTATTTTGGCTCATTCCTGGCTTAATGAAGCTCTTTACTTTCCTTTGAAAAACTTGTCTTGTGGAAAAAGTTTTTCAAATTAATTAGTGATAAGGTACGGATGAGACTACTGGAAAGTAGGAAAAAATTGTGAATTTATCATTGAGGACTGTTTTTCTCTTTCAAATATGTGGACGATCGGGAGGATGTCACTTTTCTTTGTTCTTTTCTATGTTTCCTGTGCAAATTTCAGGGTAAAATGAATAACTAAAAAAGTAGACTTTATTATCTATTTGCAGAAAAAGTTACAAGAAATTAATGGCTTTAAAATAAGTGAATTTTTCATTAAAACTAGTGGCGACGTATTTGTAATATGGATTGATTGGAGATTATCCTTTTCGGCCATCCATCTGGGGTTAAACGGATAGCAAATCGTCCTCGTCTGGACGGGTGGATGTCATAAATAAAAATTTAAAGAAAATGGGAACTCCCTGGGAGTGTGTAAAGAGAGAGGCCTTGATTAGATTGGGTTGGAGGAGGAGCGTGAGTAGCTTTGTAAGCCTTAGGCAGCTAGGTGCTGCGGTGAGTTATTATTATTATTAGTAGTAGTAGGTGTGTGAAGTTGAAACTCCCGGATACCGCAAAAATACCGCTTTTTCACTCACTGGCACCTTTTTTCGGTACCAATCAAGTGACGACACGGCCTTTTTGACGGGATCTTATGGCAATCCTATCCGGTTAAACTCTATGGGCTCTCAGATGCAAACACCCTTATTCCAATTCTGAAATTAGAAAGTCTGATGAAGCAAGGGCTGCGCAGGATGTGGAACAAGTCTAAACCAGTTAAACGGGCCAAATAAAAATCGACAATGTAATTAAAATGCAATCTTCTACAAATTGAATATTTTGAAATTTAAAAGAAATACTATTCCATAAATAAAAATAAACTAAAAATTTCATCTTTTATTAGCCTATAAACTGAAAGTGCCTGGCCGACTTCGGTGCTTTTACTAAATCAAGATGGCAGATGATCCCGCCAATTTAAAAAAATGAACATGAGAGGCAGGAGTTCATTTCAAATTTTCAACACGTGCTTCCAATCATCGTGCTAGAGAAATGTTATAAATCTTGTATTACAGGGAGGAAGAAGCTGACTTAATATCCTTTTTGGTCTAGTATTATTTAGCTCTATATATAAGTTATAGGGCCTTATACATAGTTTACTCTCCTTTTCCCTTCCTTGACTGAATGTCAAAACTAGATGTGTCTGGCCCCTTCTGGAAGGGGGGCAGCCCTGGGGGGATATACATCCCTCTGATGATGATGAAAACAGTCATGATGATAGTACAGTCACGATATTAGCTGTTGAAGATGTTTCACTAGTAGTCAATCAGACTCCAATGATGATTTTCAGCTAGTTGAAAGCAGAAAGAGAAAGAAAATCCCTAATACCCTTCCTGAAATTACCCCTAAGCCAGAAGGACTGAGAATGAACCTGAAACAAGCTACAAGACCCCTCTGTGCAAAAGCACAGGATGGCTGGCCCCCAACCCTCCATTGCACTTCCTGGCTGAAGGGCCCAAGAAACAGAGATCAGCACCACCAGTACAGACTGTAAAGTCTAATGCCGTATCCTTTACCTCTACCCAAACCACTTGTGCATTTCACCCCAACTAACAAAACAGAGATGTTCACAACTAAAGAAATTTTAAAGATCTGGATGCACCTTTACAAAATATTGAAATGCAACTTTATTGCAAATATTACAGGAGATGGAATCCTAGATGTTTTGTTACTGAATGGTAAAGACACCAAAAAAGCCTTAGAAATTAGCTGCATCAATAACATATATGTCACAGCTAGTTTAAAATCAACATTACAAACAGGAAAACAACAAAAAATTGTGATTTACAATTTCCCCCTTGAAATCCCACTAGCAGATCTTAAAGAAGGTCTAATGAACTCCAAAGGTGAAGAAATGCCAGTGCTAGAGACCCTCTGACTGGGTAGGCCAAATGAAGCTGGACTTGTACTGAGCAAAAGCGTCTTGTTTATTTTACCTCTCTCAACAATTGTAGAAAAAATTTTCCTCTTTGGCCAGCCAAAGCCATTTAGATTATACCAAGAAAAGCCTATACAGTGCACCAAATGCATGAAGTTAGATCATGTCTCTAAAAACTGCAAGTCTACCAAGACCCAATGTAATATTTGTCTTGAAGAGCACTCACACCAATCCTGTAGTTCTAAGCCTAAGTTTGCCAATTGTAAAGGAGATCACAACTCATTTGACAAAAGAGCATGCCCCAAATATTTGGAAAGTCATCAAGTTTTTAAAATTGCCAGGAAAGAAAACCTACCAGTGGGAATAGTTGCAAAATTGTACAGCAGTATTCTTAAGAAAAACATTCCTACTTTAAAGGAAAGTGCTAACACTCTTCCATGGAAGTGTGCCCCTAGTATAATTAGTACACCACAGCAAAGATCCTCAACAAGTAGCATGGCATCTTCATTGACACCCTAAATCTCTTCTGGCTGACTTAAATTTCACCCCTTCAGGAAGAAGTAACAAATCTAAAAATAATGACTCCAAGCCTCAAAAAAGTAACACTACCCCCATCCCTAGTGTATTGCCCAATTCTGCAATATCTGCCAAGGATCATATTGCTCTATCCAAGCTGATACAGTCACCTTTATTTCCCAAATAGATATACCAAAACATCTGAAGGCCACCATTCTGAGAGAAATAGCTGTACACTATTTTTCTGAATCTGTTGTTGAAGAAACAGATAGTGAGGCTATTAGTATCCTCAACCAATGTCAGGCTCTCCATTATCTCAGAGAAATACATGACTAATGATACTTATGTCCCTTTAAAGATACTCTAGTGGAATTGTGCATTAATTAATACAATGAAACTAGTGGACTTATCTGATCACATAACATAGAATAATGTTAATATTGTGTGTCTTCAAGAAACTAATCTACATAAACTTAAAAAGATTACCCTGTCTAAGTGCTATTGTAAAGACAGGGGTACAAACAGAAAAGGCGGTGGTGTAGCAATTTTTATAGATAATAAGATTATCCATTTCCCATTGCCTACAGTTTTCTATTATTTTGAAATAGATGTGATTAGAGTATCTGTCAACTTAAATACTGATAAGCATGTTAAAATCAAATCCTTTTATAACCCACAAGGTGAAACAGATATCCTTAATATTCTTGAGAAAGAAACAGTTGGAGGAAAAACTCTTATAATTGGAGATTTTAGTGCTCACAGTCCATTGTGGGAAGTAACTACCTATGAAAATAAGGCTGGAAAAAGTATAGAAGAACTTTAGATACTTGACTTTCCACTTGGCATTGTTAACCTGATCTATGATTTTCTAAATAATAGAACATTTCTTGTTCAAATTGGTAATTGTAGGAGCCACAATCACCCTATTAAAGAAGGCTTACCTCAGGGAGCCCTCCTTAGTCCTCTACTGTTTAATCTATATATACCTGAGTTTCAATTAAAACATGCAACATTTGGGCTCTATGCAGATGACCTAGTAATCTGGAAATCAGGCAGAAACGTCACTGATTTAGTCAAAGATCTTCAACAAGATATCCACATAATCTCTTGCTTCTCAGAAGCCTTAGGTTTGTCTATCTCCACTTCCAAAACCAAAGCAATCCTATTTACCAGACAAAGACATTCAACCATACCAAATATAGCTGTGAATAACTCTACCATAAACTATAAATCTTCAGTGAATTTATTGGGAATTGTTTTTGATTCCAAACTAAGATGGCATGATCACATCAAATCACTCAAGAAGAATATAATCCAGAAACTGACCCTACTTAAAGAACTTGCCAATTCAAAATGGGGTTCATCACCTAAAACAATGATAAATCTTTATAAAGTTTATTTAAGAGCAAAAATGGAATATGGTATTCAATTTTTTGCTAATAGCTCACCACAGATTTTTAACATGCTGGAGTCATTGCGAAATTCTGCAGTCCATATTACTATGGGATTTCATAAGCATACTCCAATAATTAAAATGAGAAACCTGTTGGGGATCACCTCTTTGCAAGAAAGAGCTTTGCTTCAGAGAAGAAGATTCCTCACATGTGATACTGACCCCTCACATTCTTTCTGCCAAAATGAATTGCCTTGCATTTCTTATTGTTGAATTCTAACCTCAAGAGTTTGTCTAGCTCAGCTTGTAATAACTTCAGCTGTTTTTGCAGGGCTGATGATTTTTGAATTGTTGGCATGCAAGTTCATTTTATTTTTGACAGATTGTGGAGCATCATTGATATAGATGTTAAATAGTGTTGGACCAAGAATTGTTCCTGTGGGACTCCACTTTTCACTTCAGTACTATCTGAGTAAAATACCTGACTGTTTTCTCTCTTCACCTTTATGCTCTGCCTTCTATCTTTCAGGAATGTCATCACCCACTCAACAACCTCCTGGCTTACCCCAATTGCAATTAATTTTGCCTGTACTTGACAATCACATACTCCAAATATTTTGACAAAATATAGGAGAATGGATTCTCCTGGGATTCCTCATCTAGGAGCTTGGTGACATAATTTTACAACTCTGTTTAATAAGATTGTGTGAGGTGAGGTGTCTGACAATGGCAGTATTCTCTATTCCTTCCAGAATTTTCCCAACAGTGGATATAAAGCTAATAGGGTGGTAATTTGTCGTGTCTAATTGGCTGCCACCTTTATGGATAGGGGCAATATTAGCATTGCGCCAGTCCTAAGGCACTGTTTTCATATACAGGGACTTTTGGAAAAGTGCTGTGAGAGGCAAGGTGAATTCTGCATGAGCTTCATTTAATATCTGAGGGTGTATTCCATCACGCCCTGAAGATTTGTTCAGGTTTTTCAGTCTAGCCTCAATGTCATCTTTACTGACAGTAATTGGTAACATTGGTTTATTAACTGTATATTTAGGTTGATTGAGAAGTGGATCTCTATCTGGGGTAGCAAATTTTTTTTTTAATTATCGTTCAATGTCTCAGCTATGTCTTTAGGGCTGATAATAGACTCTCCATCAATAGCAAGCTCAGTTACTGAGTGTGTTTTTGCAGGGAAACATACCTCCAAAATTTCTTGGGATTTGATTTGGAAACATCTGCAATTAGACCATTAGGGCTATGTATGGAACCATCAGGAGGGGAGGAGTTATTTGCAAGTGAGTTGATTAGTATATTTGAAGAAGCTAGTACAGCATTACTCCTCATCAGCTGGAAACACTATACAAACAGGAAACAAAGGTGGATCTAGAGGAAATTCTTCAGGTGAAGGGGGGGGGGGGGTAATGTGACAAGGACACCAACATTTGACCAAATTGACAAGTTTATTTAAAAAAAGTGAAAACAGAAAAAATAAACACAGAATGAAGGTACAAGAAAAAATATTGGGGAGGCCTGCCCCCCCTCCTCTGGATCCGACAGTGCAAGGAAAACCTTCAAGCCTCATACCTTTGCGTTATTCTGAATTATGAGATTTTAAGGATTTGCCTAGGCTATCCATTTCTTAAATTAAATAAAATATCTTGTATGAACTATATTTTCAATAACTATAACCAATGAAAAAGAAATTGAAAATTCAGACATTTCTTGTTAAATCTGATATAGACCAATCACTTATATAATCTTGTATGCCCTAGAAATAAGAAAAACAATATAGTTGCTTTACAACTCCTTTCCAGGTATATTTTAGTGCTAGATTTGATGCTGGAAGTTTCATTCACGAAACTCAAATGGTTTCTAAGATAGCGTTACAACTTTCTACTAGTACTTAATTCAGTGAAACTTTGAATGAAGATATTTTTGCCATCTTGAAAAACATGGATGTTAGGTGGGTAGAATTTTCAGGAATCCAAATAAATGCCCTAGATATCTTAATAGCAATGTCACCTAAAGTAATCTGTAAAAAGGGCAAGACAGTCATTGCGATTCATTGTCCCACTCCCCCAATGTTTTTGCTTGTAATGTCTCTGTATTTAGCACAACATTATTTCCTTCTTTTGGTCATTCTGTGTTTGGAATTAGGCTAAATAATACAAAAAAAAAACAATTTTTCTTCTGAAAATAAGGAGCAATATTAAAACTGAAAATGGACTGAAATTAGTCTGTGTATGAGAGGAGCTGCCCCCTCCTTAATACCCCTTTCTTCATGTTGAAGTTTTTTACCATTTTAAGAAAAATGTTGATTTACATTTTGCCGACAATGTATATCAATGTCTCAGCATTGCTCTTTATTTAGGCAGCATACTATGCTGCCTATGATTGAATGGACCTTGAATTTCAGGAATTGTTCCTAAAAAATTTAGATTAGAGGTCAAAATTTATGTAAAGAATAGGGTATTGAGGAGGGGATTCTCATATACAGAGCGATTTCTGTTTATTTTAAGTTTTATTGTTAGTTTTTACTTTCAGTAGAAATTTTTTTTTTTGAAATATTTGATATCTGATCATTTTTCAAATAATCTTTGGAAACCCCTATCCCCACAAAGAATTCATTGATAGAAAATTCCTCCCACGTAAAATCCTTCTCCTCGGGAAACTGCATCAGGCAATTCTATTCTTGCTACAAAATCCTCCCCAAAATTTTCCTGCAGATGATTTTGCCTGAAAAATACTCCTTAACATACTTGCGTTTGAGAAAGACTTGTTTTTTATTTAATTTCTCAGCGTTTTTGAGCATGTCAAAGCTGATTTTAGCACGTCAGCGTTTTTCAGCATGCCAAAGCTGCTGTGGAGCATTTGTTGGCAAAATGCCTTGTGAACAATGTTTTTTTTAGGTCCTAGTTACTTCAGCCTTCCAAAGCCAAATTTCCAGCCGATGGGTTGCAATGATGTTCTCTATGTCACAGGAGAACTTTCCTTTGAGATGGACATAGAGAGAGTCTAGGAAGAATGGTTATTATCACAGTTGTACCCTGTGTCAGTACCCATGAACAGTACACAAATCAATAGCTATTGGCAAAAGATTCTTGAACCGAAGACACAAAGATGTGATGTGAAATATCAGACCTTGGGTCGAGTAGTTAGAGCAGCTCTTTTGCCCTGCCATGGAAGCGCAGACGTGGAGTGAGGATTTTCTCGTTCAGCTCAGTTGATGACAAGCATGCAAGCCCGTAGAGTAGAGAGGACCTTAAACGCTAAAGTTTTTGTTTTAAACAAACCCGAGCTTGTGAGAATCCCAAAGAAGCTGCTGTGTTTGGCCAGATCAGCTAGACCTATCTTTGAAATTTACCTTATTGGTTGAAAACAGGATGAATTGAAAAAAGAAAAGCTTGAAGCTCAAAAGAAAGATGCTGAATTGGTAGTCCAGGACCTGGTCAAGAGGAAGCAGAAAATAGCAGAGCTAAAGTAAAAAAAGAGATGGCTAAACAGAAGAAAGAAATTTGCGATACTATTCTGAAATAAGTAGGACAACGTCTGAAGAAAGCAGTAGAAGGAACTATTTTTTGATCATTGCTCTGGCTCAAAGCAATATGGAAGTAGCACTTAAAGCTCATTCCAAAGAAAGGTAAAGGACAAATGATGCTGAATCTGTAGAAGTACTTGTTACTTGTTTTCAAGAGGAAATCAGAACTGATCGATCGCTTTTCAATAAAGCCTAAGAAGTAATGACGATAATTATTTTAAGTGTAATTATCCCTGTGATTTGTTACAGTTACTCACGGACGCCAACCGTACAGTTTATTCGTGTTCGTAAACATTCAAAAGTTCTGCTTTACTAAGGTTGTTTGTTCCTTATAGCTTGATCGAAGTTGTGCTTTTTCATTAAAGTTCTCTTTTTGTATAAAAAAATAAATTAATAATTCCAGCCCTATTTTCCGTAAACTAATGGGCTTTTAGAGGGTGATGATGATCATAAGGCAGTTACTGGGACTTGTGTAGTTCATCTGTCTCTGCTCTGAGTACCTCTTGGTAGTCACTTTGTGTCACTTTTTTAGTTGTGAAATAACTAAAGTACATTTTTTGGGAGTATTGTTTCAGCCGATCTCTGTCATTGACTCGATATGACCAATCTTGTAAATGAACGCCCATCTGTGATCTTTCTTCCGGCAAAAAACACAAAATTTTTATAGACAGGAACCTGAAATATCTACTATAAGTTCTCTGATACAGTACACCTGAAAGTCATTCCTTGACATTTGGAGGATGTTTCCCCCCTTTTACGAAAGTCAGGCAAATTTCCTCAGACTAGTAGCTTTTAATGGGTAACATTAAACTTAATGAATCTTATATATTTGCAATCATCATAAAAAAAAACGTTGTTTTTTGTGTATCTTCTTATCAAAATCCTGTTTGTTTAGTTTCGTTTACCATTGGCCTGACCCCTTCCTTACTTGCACTTTGTTACCACGAACTGTTTGATTCATTGACATGAAAATTGGCTGATTATGTGACTTGAATTGAAAGAACAATATTTTTAATATTATTCTGAAATAAAATACATATATGATGTTTTTAACTAACTTATCCGAGGCTACTTTCCTTGGTGATATCTTGGCACTCAAGAGATTTGTACTGAGCAGGCATAGGCCTACACTCTGTCAATGTGCTAGAACGATATCAAATTAGGTAAATTAAGTAGATTAAAAAAAACCGAATTGTAACTTCGCTAGAGACTTGAAATTTTCAGAAAATTTTCAGTAACGGTAAGGCTTCAATGTTTTATTATTTATTTACTAGCTGTTGGGGTGGCGCTTCGCGCCCCCCCAAGCCCCCCCCCCGCGCGCGTAAGTCGTTACGCGCCATATTAGTTACGCGCCATTGTAGTTGTGTCCCTGTGTCCCACCTGTTAATATAGATAGATTTATATAAGTGTTTCAAACTAAGTAAAAATTGCGAATATACAACATTTTTGGCTTTCCCACTACTGGGAGCTTTCCGTTTCCAATTGCCAGCAATTGATTTGAAAATGTTTGACCAGAGTCATCGTTTTGCAATCGAACACGTATATTTGTAGTTAATTTTAATATTTTTACGTGTGCCCATAAATTAGAATTTTTCAGGCAAGCATTCATTTCGTCTGCAGGAGTTAAACTACGTAAAAATTGCGAATATACAACATTCTTGGCTTTCCCATTGTCTGTGCATATACAAAGCCGTATGCACTAATAATGACGTCATATGCAAACGCTCTTTTTACAAAAAAACAAACATCCATACACACAACTCGTTTTTATATAGATAGATAGATCGATAGATACAATACAAATTAACTGCGTAAAACTTGCGAATATATAACATTCTTCGCTGTCCAATTGTCGCTGCATATAAATAGATTGTCAGGTTTACCGACCCTCGAACATGCAACGTACAATTGTCCATGGGAAAAACAATCAGTATTCAGATCTATACCATATTTTTCTAATGATTGACCTTGAGCTTTGTTAATGGTGATTGCAAATGCTAATCGATTTGGGAATTGCAATCTTTTAAATTGAAAAGGCAGATCCGTTGGAATCATGGGAATGCGAGGAATAAGAACAGCCTCACCCTCAAAAGGCCCTGTCAAGATTGTGGCCTCTATTAGGTTTTCCATTGTTTTTTTTTTACGGCAAATCGTGTGCCATTGCAAAGCTTTGGTGGGTTGATATTTCTTAAAAGTATTATTGGTACGCCTATTTTTAGTTGTAGCACGTGTGGTGGAAACCCTGAAAGATCTATGGAATTTAAAAATTCAGATGGATAATTAACCGCTTCATTTGGTTCCAAAACTGTGTCGACTGACTTGCAAAGGACTGCCTGGTCTCGAATCTTGGTCAAAACAATATTGTTGATTTCGTGGACGTCTATATTTTTGGGTGCGAGAATCGCTCTTTCACTTAGCCATTTATTATTTTTATAATTATTTAGAATATTCGGAAATACTTTTTCAATCAATTCATTTTTGGACGTCACTAAATTACAGAAATCAACAGGTAGTTGTATACGTCCTGAAATTGAGTCTATCGTATCATAAATGTCTTTTTGTTCCGACGTTAACTTGGAAATGTTATTTTCTACATACGACAATAGATCACTCGTACTGTAACTTTGTTCACGGTCCAATTCTACACATGTCGAAACAGCAGCGATACGGTTAGGTGAAGGCATTCCCAAATCCTAAAGAGGTTTGTTTGCCATACGTACGCACAAATCTTCTATAATAACTAAAGTGTAGTTATAAATTTCTGATGTAAAATCAAAAGTCATATCTGACGTCTCTAACTGTTTTCGATGGAGTATATCTTCGGACATTTTTGACTTATATTTTTCCCATAACTCTGTAGGAGCTGATGGAGAGCAAGTGCACGAATTTGACTTGGGGTTGACGTTTCGCACGCGTCATTGATGCAGTTATCCCAGTGTTGGTCATTCTCCAATAAATTCAGAGCTTGGCATGCACTACGGTAAGTGTCATGTATAGTACCGTTTACAGTTCTCAAATACTCAAAGGATGTCGGACCGGGTACATTCACCAAAAGCAGGCGTAGAAAGAAGCATTCATGTTGATTGGGGTGAACGGTGTAGAGTCTTCCTATCGTGGTATCTTTGAAGATGGTAGGTTGGCCGTAAACCCACTGGTTATCTACTTCGATGGTGGTACCGTTGCCATTGTAGGTTCTTCAGTCATTTTACAATTAGAAATTTCTCTTTCAACGGTCTTCTTACAATTAAAAATTTGTCTTTGAACGATATTCTTAAATACCTGTGTCCTGGTCGTCATTTATATTCCCTGTGTCCCGGTCGTCATTTGTGTCCCGGTATCCCAGTCTGTAATTTCTCTTTGAGTGTCCCGGTCGTTATTTACATTCCCTCTTTCCCGGTCGTCATTTGTGTCCCGGTCTGTAATTTCTCTTTGAGTGTTTTTTCTTTTTAGTATTTTTTAGTTTTTTACATTTTTTCTTTTTTCAGTTTTCTTTTTCTTCTTTATTTTTCAGCTTCACTCTGAAATACATATCGCCGAACCTTTGTTTTTTTTAACTAAAATCTGGTAGGCATTGATGACCTTATCCAAGTCAAAATCCCAAACCCAATCATCATCGCTATCATTTTCAGTTTTGATATGTTTTGACTCTCGCTGTCCAGGTGGATCTTCATCTAACTGCGCGGTTTTGCGTTCTTTAGCCTCAAGCCTGTTTCCTTGCTGTTCTTTTGATTCCTCGGCATGCTTTCTTTTCTGACTTTCTCTATCAGCAGCAAGTTTTTTGGCATAGACTCTTTGACCATCTTCATCGGCTTTTGCCATTGTAAGTTCATCAGTCATTTTAAACTTAAACATTAATAGATTTCATGTCTTAAATATCTTGAATGACGTCACCGTCAAAGCAAAAATGACGACAACTAATTTCATGACGTCAGCCGACACAGAAACATGACGTCACCTGATCCACAGACAGACAGACAACTTATTTTTATATATATAGATTATTTTTTTTTCTCAGAGGCACTTGATATAGAACGGGTTATTGGATAACCTTCGGAGGGGGCTCATTTGATTAGAAATCAGAAAGTCTAGTGCTCTTTATAAGAGTCAAAAGTGATCGGAGGGCAACTAGCCCTCCACACCCTCTTTTCCTCAAATGCATCTGATCAAAATTTTGATATAGCTCTTTTGTTCAAAATAGTTCAACGATCAAATAACAAAAACTCCGGGATCAATAAAACCCTCCAGAGCCCGAAGCAAGTGTTGTAAGATATGCTCGGAGGTATATAAGGGTTTTATGGAAAGAGCTATCGTATATACTTCAAAGGGTGCCCATTCGATCGGAAATCGGAAGTTCTAGTGCACTTTTATAATAGTCAAATGTGACCGGAGGGTAACTAGCCCCCTCCCCCGTGCCCTCTTTTCCCCAAATGTATCCGATCAAAATTTTGAGATTGCCAATTGGTTCAAAATAGTCCAAAGGTAAGATAACAAAACTCCAGGGTTGTAAAACTCTCGTTATAAGCTTGCTTTGGGGGCATATAAGGTTTCTATTTAAGGGGCGGTATTATAAACTTCGGAAGAGGCTCATTTGATATGAAATTAGAAAGTTCTAGTCCCCTTTTAAAGAGTCAAAATTGATCCGAGTGCAACTACCTTCCCCTCCCATACCCTCTTTTTCCCAAATGTTTCCAATCAAAATTTTGAGGTAGCAATTTTATTCTAATTAGTTGAAAGGTCGTATAACAATGCATTCATGGCTGACAAAACCCTCCAGAATCTGGGATAAGGTTTTTATGGAAGGGGTTGTCGTGTAAGTTTTCAAATCCCCAGGGGGGCTTAAACATACTTACACTCACTCACTCATTCGCAGTTATGGTTGTTGTTTGTTTGTTTATTTATTTTTTTTTTTTTTATTAGGCTGTTTAGTTGTGACAGCCTAGATCCTTCACACTTCGTAAACTTCTACTTGTATTTCAAATATTCAAACATTCTAAAACTTTTAATTACCTTGAAAACATAAGTTTTTAGAAATAATAAGGTAAAAATTTACCCCCCCCAAAAAAAACAACAACAAAGATTTTGAAAGATATTTTTTTTTTGGGGGGGGGGAAGTTGAAACTCTCAAAGGATTTTGAGGGGAGACTGAAATGCATCAAAACACACTAAGTAGAAAATGACAACTAATAAGTAAGAATTGGATATTTTGATTATTAAGCCTAAGACGTGAAGATGGTGGAAATATACATTTTATAAAACAGTAAAAAATGGCAATAAAAGAGACATAAATTAATTAAAACAAATTTCCATGAAACGAAGTTTTTCAAAGAAAAGTAAAGAACCACAGAAATAAATTCCTGTAATTCAAATTAAAAGGTTGAATTAAAAGATAATTTCAGTTTTTCAAAAAAGCGTGTTTGCAATATCTCGAGAACGTCTTAAGGGCATTAAATCTAAATTAGAGAAAAAGGGAACGTTAATGGGGAAATTGAAAAGTGATTGAAGAACTACAAGCCCCCCTCCCCCGTTGCCCTCTTAAATGCCTCCTTCCCTTAACGTTGATCAAAAAATTTTTAAAACAATTTTGTTCAAAATAGGCAAACGATGTAGTAACTGTACCTCCGCGGAAGCACACCCCCCCCCCATAACCCCTAGGGCAATAATTGTAGATTGCACAATTTACTCTTTTTTACTTGCGGGAATTTTCGTAAGGGAAAGAAAAAATGTTTGATTCTGATGGTTGGCGAAAAGGTTATGTGTATTAAGGCGTAGTTTCTGGGAATGTTGAGGTATATGTTAAACTAAATCAAAGGATATTGAGTGACCGCCCTGCAAAAAATGGTGTAAGAAAGTAGGAATCCTACTTGGAAGTTTTCAAATTTGTTGGCATGTTTTTTTCTGAAAATAGCATTTTTACGTATAAAAATACTTTTTGCTCTAAGAAAAGCCGTCAAAACACAAATTGTGCTGCTAAACTGTCGACAGAGTTTGAAATTCTGTCGAATTCTGCTGCTGGCAGCATTGGAAATTTTTCCATATCTGTCATGTGCATTCAGTTTTTCAAAAGGGTATAATTGCAATATATATTTAGAACGACTGAAGGAATTAAGTTGAATTTTTTGGGGCATGTTGAGGACGATGTTAAAAAATGGTGCGTTGAAATGAATGGAAAAATGAGTTATTATCTAATTACTGTTTGTTTCTCACAGGCGCTTTTTATAGAAGGGGTGGTCGTATAAACTTTGGAGGTGGCT
Organism: Artemia franciscana; assembly: GCF_032884065.1. Lineage (NCBI taxonomy): Eukaryota > Metazoa > Arthropoda > Branchiopoda > Anostraca > Artemiidae > Artemia > Artemia franciscana. Next base: position 22,337,883 of record NC_088868.1, on the reverse strand, counting down.
CATTTGACTGAAAATCGAAAGTTCTAGTGGCCTATTTTAAGATCAAAAAGTGATCAGGCGGCAACTAGCCCCTCCATCGTGCTCTCTTTCCCCCAAATTGTTCTGATAAAAATTTTGAGATAGGCATTTTGTAAAAAAACAATTTTAAGGTCAAGTAATATCCGTTTGGGGTTGGCAACCCCCTCTCCAGCCCCTAAGGCAAGCTATATAAATAAGCAAGCTGTTCAATATTAACATATAAAGTTTTAATGGAAGGGGGGTCGTATTGCTATTTTGTTCAAAGTTGTCCAAAAGTTAATTAACATTAACTCAGAGTTTAACAAATCCCCTAAAGCACCCGGGGCAAAGGCTGTAGCTTTTGCAAGTTGTTATATAACATTAACTCAGGGTTTGACAAATCCACTAAAGCCTCGGGGGCAAAGACTGTAACTTATGCAAGTTGCCCATTGCTGACTTGTAAGGTTTTTCTGGAAGGTGTGGTCGTATTAACTTTAGTGATGGCTCATTCAATTGGAAAATGAAAATTATATTCCCTTTTTTGAGAGTCAAAAGTGATTAAGGGGTATCTAGTCCCACCTTTTCCCCCTAATGCATCTGATCAAAATTTTAAGGCAATCATTTTGTTCAAAATAGATCAAAGGCCAAAAAACTATGGTTCCGATGTTGAAATCCCCCCAGCCCCCTCGTGATGGCTGTAAGTTATGCAAGCTGATAATTATTACTTTGATACTTTGTTTACTTTGATTTACTGATTTACAGGGCAAGTTTGATCTACAGGGCAACTTTGATTTACGGGGCAAGGGCTATAAATTATGGAAGTTGCTTATTATTACTTTGATACTTTATTACTATGATAGTGTTACTTCGGTACTATTTTGATATTTTGATGACTTTGATGAGGAAAAAAATGAAAAAGGGCTATGTTTAAAAACTTGAATCATTGAGAATCAAAAACGAATAGAAATTATTAAAAAAAACTTCCTGTAAATGACATTTTTCAAAGAAAAGTAAAGGTCATATTAAACCTGAGAACAACAGGAATTAATTCATATAATAATTCAAACTCAAAACGGCCTGAAATTATTAGTAAAGAATAAACGACATCCAAAACGAACGGAAATTAACTAAACAATCATAGCAAATAAACATACAACATGTACAATAGAAATTACAACAAACAAGAGTTTGGCTCCTGCCCCCTTCTCTATGTATAAAATTCTAAAGCCTACTGCGTCGTTGATGCTTTACTGAAAACTGACGTGTCTTGAACGGTCTTGGAAAGAACTAATAAAAATTATTGCGAATATTTGATATATGATGATATTAATTAATAAAGGCTCATCAGCTCAAGGTCTTATTTCACTGTAATTCTTATGTATATTTTCTCTGTTGCAATTTGTAATAAGTACAGAAGAAAAGATTTGTAATATCATTTGTTTTCAGTAAAGCGCCAATGGCGTATTAGGCTTTAGACTATTACAGTTAGGAAAGGGGACAGCAGCCAAACTCTTGTTTCTAGTTATTTTTATTTGTTTAAGGTTTTATTTCCGTATGTGATTTGTTTTGAGATTTATTTATTTATTTTTGTACCTATTGCATGTTTGTTTTCTATGATTGTTTATTAAATATATGTTCGTTTTGTATTTCATTTATTCTTTAGTGGTAATTTCTGGGATATTTTGAATAATTATAAGTTTCCATGGTCTTAGGTATAACATGCTGTTTTCTTTTCTTTGAAAAACTTTTTTCGGATTTTTTTTATTAATTAAGTAAAAAGCAAATTCTGGCTGACTTGTTTTTTCTTGCCTCGTATTTCTTTCCATGAAAGCTCTTATTTATCGAAAAAAGAAGGATGTAAATAGTAATTCAATTGTTCAAATGCCAAATCAGTAATTGTGAGAACAAACAACTTAAAAATTTAAATTAAAAAATGTATCGTCTGGTCATTGTCGGAAAATAACAAACATATGCTTGGAAAAATTACAGGGACTTTTTTTTACAGTCAAGTAAGTTACAAGGACAATTTTTCACATTGAAATCCATTATTTTTTTTCCAGTTTTGGTATTAATTCTGGTGTTATCGTTGTGAAAGTAAAAAGCTATGAATTCGTCTAGTACTTTGTAGGCAAGGTATCGAAACTGGACTAGTTTGATTTGGTATCTAAGAGGTATAAGTTTCCCTTTTTATTGACTTGACTTGGCTTTATTAAACAAGAAACGATATACATAAATCTTATACAAAGGAGACAGGGAGGCAACTCGTATGGTTGATCTTTTCTCTGGGGCACCTGCAACTTTTTATGGGTTGTGAAGAAATGGAACAATTCTTTTTTTTCGCAGTGAAAATTTAAACGACGCGTTTTTTGTTACATAATTCTTATTTCCATGCCTTTTCTTTAGTTTAAAAGACTCCCATCCCACAAAACAGAAACCTAGCTACTGTCCTAGGTGCTTTGAGTGGTGAATTCATGACCGAAAGTAACCCCAATTACGGGGGTTCCGCTCTTGTGGAAACTATCAAAGTACGATGAAATCTTCGAGATCTTGAAGACAATGATGTCCCATATAAGACAATTGTAAATACGGAACATCTGTTTCATTGCTGGCAAGACTGGTTCTTAATCATTTCTATCCCGTTTCCAGTCAGTTTCTGGAGATTCCAGTGCCAACATGGGGTGGCGGACTAAAATTATATGCATTTTAGGATGGATTTATTCGTGTAAATGTGCTATTTTAACACCACCATATTTTAACCTTGCCACTGGAAGAAGGATAGCTGCTAGCGCGACATGTGGCGAGGGAGTTACTGACCCAGAATTGTACTGTAAACTTGTTGGTGGTAATGCCAACAATTTGGAAACAAATTATGATATAATCCAAGGACAGGTATATATATAGACATGTTTTGGTTTTTTCAATGGTTTAGTTCTTTTTCAATGTTTTTTTTTTGCAGGATGAGACAAATTTCGCTCTGAAGTTCCAAAATTCTCCGAAGTGCGTTGGCCGGTCAGGGCTTACTTTAATGCTTACCTTACATAAGAAAGAAAAATATTTATTGTGTTTTAAATGAATTACCGTATTTGAGTCTTATTAAATTGTACTGGATAAAAATAAAATGAACTGTTTTGAAGATCCAACTTCTTCCTGTTTTTTTTTTTTTTTTTTTTCAGTCTCAATGTCTTGCCGACGCTCAGCGTCTAGATATTAAAAAAAAAAATAGTTTTTTTTTAACTGAAAGTAAGGAACGACATCCAAACTTAAAACGAACAGAAATTACTCTATGTATGAAAGGGGCTGTTCCTTTCTCAGCCCCCCCCCCTCTTTACGCTAAAGTTTGACTCTTTCTCTCATTTCTACTTTATTAAACAGTAAAACACTTGAGCTTAAAGAGCGGGACGTTGAGAAAGGAACAGTCCCTTTCATACACGGAGTAATTTCTGTTCGTAACGGGCCGTCTTCAACAAAGAGAAAAATAAAAACAATAAAACACTTACAATAAAAGTTCTCAGTTAAAAATCCATTTTTGTTTTAAAATAGCCTTGGCATCATTACTTCTTAACGAAAAGTTCAGCCAAGACTGTTCTGATAAAAGCTAACATTTTACAAGATAAAAAAGTTCATTCATTTCACTAACTGTATTTATTAAAAATTGGAATGGTTTCTTATTGCGATATTGCCTTCTCTGCAGCTAATCTGATAGTTCTTTTGGGATTGGGCTTGTGGCACTATATATGGCACGGAAGCATATAATTTTTAATAAATACAGTTAGTGAAATGATTGAACCTTTTTATCTTGTAAAATGTCTCCGTTATAAGTTATAAGTTATAGTGTCGCTCCTTACTTTCAGTTAAAAAAACTAGTTTTTTTTTATTTAATTTCTGAACGTTTTTGAATTAATGCATGTATGATTTTGGCTCTCCAAACATAAATTATTAAAATGAAATTTGCATATTAGTTCTTTTTTGGCTAAATGACTTTCTCTTAGTTTTGATCAGACGATTTTGAGAAAAAAGGGGTGGGGGAGGAGGTCTAGTTGCCCTCCAATTTTTCGGTTACTTAAAAAGGCAACTAAAACTTTTAATTTTTAACGAACGTTTTTATTAGTAAAAAATATACATAAATTAAGAATTAACTTACGTAACGAACTTCTATATTCGTATATTTTTATTATATATGAAGGGGATTGTCCCCTCGTTAATAACTCGCTCTTCACACTAAATCTTAAGTTTTGTCCCAATTCTTTAAGAATGACCCCTGAATCAGAAAGGCCGTGGAATAAATAGCTGAAATTACTAAAAATACTTTAGCGTAAAGAGCGAGGTATTTAGGAAGAGAAGAATTCTTCATATGCATAAAAATATCTGTTAGTTTTAAGTTTTAATGCTGCTCCTTACTGTCAGTTGAAAAAACTTTTTCATATTTATTTTTCCATTGTTTTTTATAATGATGCTAGAAAATCCTGCGCCTCCTTCATTGAATTTCTCTTCCCCCATGACAAATTCCTCCATGGAAATATCCTCCCAAGTAGTCCCCTTCTCTCAACCCCCCCCCCCCCCCCAACCAAAAAATTCCCCCGAATACGTGTGTACACTTCCCAATAACCATATGTAAACACTGGTCAACGTTTGTAACTATAACCCCTCCCCCGGGGACTGTGGGAGAGTAAGTCATCCCCAAAGACATAGTTATTATGTTTTCGACTATGCTGAACAAAATGGCTATCTCAAAAATTTTATCTGTTGACTTTGGGAAAAAATGAGCGTGGAAGGGGGCCTAGGTGCCTTCAAATTTTTCGGTCACTTAAAAAGGGCACTGGAAATTTTATTTTCCGTTAGAATGAGCTCTCTTGTGACATTCTAGGACCACTTGGTCGATACGATGATCCTGGATAAAAATAAAAAATAAGAAACACGCACCCGTTCTGGCAAAAAGTAAGAAGTTCCACATTTTTGTAGATAGGAGCTTGAAACTTCTGCCAAAGGGTTCTCTGATAAGCTGAATGCGATAGTGTGATTTTGCCGCTCCGTTTTTGCAGGATTTTCGGGGAAATCCTCAAAATTTTCAAAAATAGTGAAAGCCACAGGGCCTAGTGGACCTATTGGTAAATCCTGGTCAGGTTTCTCTGCAATTTTCATTTTATTTTCAATGTTGTAATAAATACAAAAGAAAATATTTGTAATATAATTCGTTTTAGTAAAGCGTCAAATACGTAGTAGACCTTATGCTTTTACCGTTAGGTAAACGGGCAGTAGCCATAATCTTGTTGGTAGTGAAGAATATAGGTGTCTTGAACATTTTTGGAAATAGCTAATAAAATTATACGGAATTCCAATAAGTTTTGGAATAGAATGTCGTTAATACGTTTTTTTTTGTTGTGGAAGGAGGCATGGAGGAAGGATCAGGGGTCAGCTCCCACGGTTTTTGGAATAAAATATCGGTTAGAAGAAGTTTTTTCGGAGGGGGGGGGGGGGTGAGGGGGCAGGCCGTGCAGATAAGGCCAGGGGTCACCTCGCCTAAGTTTTGAAATAAAATATCATTTTCAGGTTTTTCGAGTGTGGTTGGGGGTTTGGTTTATCTGGTCTTTGAACTACTGTGAAAACCCTCGCATAAGAACCTTATATGCCTCCCAGGCACAACACACAACATTTTTTAGGGCTCTGGGGGAGGGGGCGGCTCTGTTGACCCTGGAGTTTTTCTTAGCCGATCTTTTGACTTACTTTACCAAAATGGCTATCTAAAAAATTGATCGGATGAATTTGGGGTAAAAAGGCAGGAGGGCTCACAGCCCTCCGGTTTCTTTTGACTCTTAAAAAGACACCTAGAACTTTCAATTTCCAGTAGAATGAGACCCCGAAGAAGTTATACGATCATTCCAAAGGAGCTACCTCTGAACTTTATACGACCACTCCTTACATAAAAACCTTATATGCCCCGGAGTACCACTTAAACAAAATTGCCACTGGGCTCTGAGGCTATGTGTCGACCCTGAATATTTTGTTATCTGATGTTTGAACTATTTTTAATAAAATGGCTACCTCTAATTTTTTATTGGATATTGGGGAAAAAGGGCGTGGGGTGGAGGGCTAGTTGACCTCCGATCTCTTTTGACTCTTAAAGGTGAAAACTTTCAGTTTAAAATCAAATGAACCTCTTCTGAAATTTATACGAGGAGCCCTTCTATGAAAAACATATTTGCCCCTAGAGCCCCCGGATTTTTGCTATCAAATCCTTGAACTAAGATTAAAATTTCTATCGGATGTATCTGGGGAAAAGAGAGCGCTTGGGCTATTTGTCCTCTGATCAATTTTGACTCCTTAAAAGGACACTATAGCTTCCGATTTCAAATCGAATGAGCACCCTCCAAAGTTTGTGCAACCATCCCTTCCATATAATGTGCCTCTGGGGAAAAATAGTAGCCTTATGACCTTGGGGTTGGTGGTGAGAGGCTAGTAGCCATCGGATCACTTCTGGCTGTTAAAAAGAGAACTATTCACTATTCTCTTAAAAAGAGAAACTTTCAGTTTTTAATCATTTGAGTCCGTCCTAAAATTAACGACCACCTTTTCCGTAAAAAAAAATTATATGCCCCGGGGCATAAGTTACAACCCTTTCCTGGGTTTTGGAGGGTGGGCTATGTCGATTCCGATCGTTGGACTATTTTAAACAAAATTGCTATCTCAAAATTTTGATAGGATCCATTTGGGGAAAAGAGGGGGGGGGGAAGATATATACCCACCGATCGCTTTTCATGGCTCTTAATAAGTACATAGAAATTTCAATTTCTGATCAAATGAGCCACTTCTGATGTTTATTAAACAAAAAAAAAACAAGTTTTTTTAAATGAAAGTAAGGAGCGACATTAAAACTTAAAACGAACAGAAATTACTCCGTATATGAAAGGGGCTTTTCGTCCTCAACGCCTCGCTCTTTACGCTAAAGTTTGACTCTTTCTCTTAACTCGACTTCTTAAAAATTTAAAAAACTTTAGCGTAAAGAGTATTAAGTTTTTCGGCTATGGTGAATAAAATGGCTATCTCAGAATTTTGATCCGGTGACTGGGGAAAAAATGAGCATGGGAGGGGGCCTAGGTGCCCTCCAATTTTTTGGTCACTTAAAAAGGACACTAGAACTTTTAATTTCCGTTAGAATGAGCCCTTTCGCGACATGCTAGGACCACTGAGTCGATACAATTACCCCTGGAAAAAAAAAAAAAAAACAAATAAACACGCATCCGTGATTTGTCTTCTGGCAAAAAAAAAATGCGAAATTCCACATTTTTTCGATAAGGGCTTGAAACTTCTACAATAAGGTTCTCTGATACGCTGAATCTGATGGTGTGATTTTCGTTAAGATCGTATGACTTTTAGGGGGCATTTCCTCCTATTTTCTAAAATGAGGCAAATTTTCTCAGGCTCGTAACTTTTGACGGGTAAGACTAATCTTGATGAAATTTATATATTTAAAATCAGCATTAAGATGCGATTCATTTTTTAGAGTTTTGGTTACTATTGAGCCGGGTCGCTCCTTACTACAGTTCGTTACCAGAACTGTTTGATACGACAACTCCTTACATAAAGCCCTTTTTGCACCCGGGGCATATCTAACAACACTTCCACCGGGCTCTGGGGGGGGGTGTTGACCCCTGAGTTTTTCTTAATTTAACTTTAAACTATTTTTAACATACTTTAATCTCAAAATTTTGATCAGATGCGTTTGGGGAAAAGGGGTCTCGGGGGAGGATCGTTGTCCTCCAATCACTCTTGAATCTGAAAGAGGGCGTTAGAAATTTCGATTTACAATCGAATTAGCCCCCTCCAAAGTTTTATGCTGCCATTCCTTCCATAAGACTTTATATGCCCTCAGGGCTTAATTTTCAACACTTGCTCCCGGGTTCTGTTGGGCTGTGTTATCCCTGGAGTCTTTGTTATATCATCTTTGACCTATTTTGAGCAAAATGGCTGTTTAAAAAAATGATCAGGTATATTGGATAAACAGGGCTGCTAGGGGGGGGGGCAGGGCTAGTTGCCATCGGATCATTTTTGACTCTTAAAAAGGCAATTATAAGTTTCAATTCTAATCATTCTAGTCCCCTCCGGGGTTTTTACGACCAATTCTTCCATAAAAACTGTAAATGCCCCCTGGGCATAAGTTACGACCCTTCCCCTGGCTATGGGGGGTAAGTGGACCTTGAAACTGTTGATATCTGATTGCTGCACCGTTTCAACGGTCCTTTTAACAAACCCAACGGTTATTTTTAACAATTCGGCAATCTCAACATTTTGATCAAATGTATCTGGGGAAAAGAGGGTGTGTGTGTGTGGGAAGGGGGGAGGTAGATGCCGTCCGATCCCTTTTGACTAAAAAATATAACTAGAACCTTCAACTTCTAGTCAAATAAGCCACCTTTGAAGTTTATACGAACTCACCCTACACAAAAAACTTTATATGCCCTCGATGCATAGCTTGCATCGAGATTTGAGATTTGAGATAGCCATTAACAAAATGGCTATCTCAAAATTTTATCGCATGGGTCTGGGGAAAAGGGCGTGGGGAGGGGCTAGTTGCCCTTCAATCTCTTTTGATTCTTAAAAGTGAACTAGAACTTTCAATTTCCAATCAAATGATCGTGCTCTGAAATTTATACGAGTATCCCTTCTGTAAGAACCATATATGCCCCCAGGGCGTAACTTACAACACGTGTCTTTTGGCCCTGGGGCGTTGTATTGACTGGGGCGTTGTGTCTTTGGGTTTATGGGAAAAGAGGACATGGGGGGGGAGGGCTATATGCACTCTGTTCTCTTTTGACTCGATGAAATGAACTAGAGCTTTTAATTTCGAATCAAATGAGCCCTCTGTGAAGTTCATACTAGCATCCCTTCTATAAGAACCATATATGCCCCAAGGGCATAATTTACAACGGCTGCCGCGGGTCCTGGGGGGTTGTGTACACCCTGGAATTTTTGTTATATGATCTTTTACCTGTTTTTAACAAAATGATCATCTCATAATTTTTGTCGTATGTATTGGGGAAAAGGGGTGTGGGCGGCTTGACACCCTCTGACCTCTTTTGACTCTTAAAAAGCAAACTATAACTTTCAATTTCCATTCCAATGAGCCCTCTCTGAAGTTTGTAGGAGCTTTTTTTCTATATGAACCATATGTGCCCCCAGTGCATAACTTACACCACCTAGCCCCGCGATTTGGGGGTTTGTGTCGACCCCGGAGCTTCTGTTATATGATTTTTGAACTATTTTGACGAAATGGCTATTTCAAAATTTTTATCGCATGCATTTGGGAAAAAAGGCGTGGGGAGGGGGCTATATATACATGCATATATATATATATATATATATATATATATATATATATATATATATAAACTTAAAACCTATTGTTCTGGTATTAAAAAATTTTCGAATTTTAATCCATATTGGAGTGTTAATAATTCACTGCAGGTGATAGATTCTTTAACAATGGTTTCAGCTAAAAGAATTGAGTCTTTCGATTTTGCGACAATGTATACTAATTTATCATTTAATTTAGTGTTTGATAATTTAAAAACTGTTATAAAGAAATCTTTCCTCTTATCTAGTAAAAGGTTCTTAAAAATAGACAGTTATAATAAAAAAGCCATATGGACAAACTGCTTTAATACTACAGTTAACTTGAGATGTTACAGCTTGGATATGATTTTTGAGTTATTGGAATTTGTTTTATACAATACTTATATAAGATTTGGGGGTGATTTGTACAAGCAAATTATGGGAATTCCCATGGGGGGGAATGCCAGCCCATTTATAGCTGACTTGTTTTTAAGTCAACTAGAATATAAATATATGATGGATAAGAATAATCCAATTAATTTAAAACATGCTTTGTCAAATAATAAAAGATATTTAGATGATATTTTGGTCTTAAATTGTAAGGATTTCATTGATATTTCTAAAAATATATATCCATCAGAGCTTATTCTTGAGCCTAGTCATGGCGCTGGTCATGAAGTTCATTTCTTAGATTTAAATATTAATATTTGTGATAATAATAAATTAAGTTTTAAAATGTATAATAAAACGGATGATTTTGATTTTGAAGTGATTAGTTTCCCATTCCCTGAAAGTAATATACACTCAAATATCACATATTCAGCATTTTTCTCTCAGTTACTTCGTTATGCAAGGATTTGTAGTAATTATATTGATTTTAAAAATAGATGTAAAATCTTAAGCCAAAATTTGATATCAAGAGGTTTTTCTGCAAATAAATTAACTTGGCAATTTAAAAAATTTAGTTTTCATTATAACGAACTTTTAAATAAATATCAAAAGAATTATCTAGAAATACTTAAAGAAATTTTTAACTAATTTCGGAGGTTCGAGAAATGTTGTCACAGCGCCATTTATTTTGAATTGTGTTTCTAATTGAGCGGATTTTTTTTTAAAAATTAGCCACATGGTAAAGATGAATTCTATAATTGTTTAGTTCATTCAGATTTTTTGCAATGTGTTAATATTTGTGATTTGGTAAAATTTATAATATTTAGTTTACCTATTGTTGCTAAAGGGAGGGATATATTAACAAGATAAGCTTGTTTTGGTTTTACTTGGTTGTTTTACATTTGCTGTTTTTTTTTTAATAGGCATGTATTTTGGGGGTGATACCTGACGCGGGGATGCCATGGATATTCTGTGGTAGCCACAACACTGTGCTGGGTAGAGAATTTAGAGTGGCGAAACCCTATATAGGCCAGTGTATTCTCCTGATGAGCCCTTATGTTGGGTGTTGCCTCTGAATTATTTGTCTATATTATATTTTCTATTGTTCGGTAAATGACGACTTATACTTATTGACGACATTACTGCCTGTCCATGGATTATTCTTTATGGTTGATTGTGTGTGGCTATGCTTTTTGACCTATGTGATTGTATGGATGAGTAGGGTTAAGGCCTCATTCAAGTGCTGGTCTATATTAATCACTAATTTAGGAAAACAGTCTTCCTTTTCTCCTTCTGTCTCTTTTTTTTTTTTTTTTTTTTTTTTTTTTTTGTGTTTGTGCTGTAGCATTGGTGATTTCTCTTTTCATGATATATATATATATATATATATATATATATATATATATATATATATATATATATATATATATATATATATATATATATATATATATTTACAATGAAGGAGAAAGAGTTTGACCATATCAAACGATTTTTAAAGTCTTGATGTCAATCAGTTACATAAGAACTGTTTGTCTTTAATCTGGTTGGAATTTTCCCCATTTTAATCTGTATTTTTTTTATATTCCTCTGTGTTTCGGTTTTTATTTTCTCTTTTCTGTTTTTCTGTTCCGTTATGAGCTATGTACGATAAGTTTTAAATCGAATACAGCATTGGTTATTTTACAGCCCTTAGTAAATCTAGAATCTTTCAAGCATTTTGTCATCTTACATTTCCTGGACAGTTTTCCAAAATTTTCTGTGATACTACTCTTTTTTTGGTATTTTAGCTTTGTGATTATTGCGACCCAAACGATCCACTTAAAAGTCATCCTCCAGAGAATGCTATTGACGGGAGAGAAAGATGGTGGCAAAGCCCTCCTATGTCTAGAGGATTAAAGTATGGAGAGGTTAATCTTACAATTGATCTTGGACAGGTAAGAAATTGATTATACCAATTCAAAGTCATAAATTCTTACAAATATGTAAAGCAACGTAGATAAATTATGTAAATAATCTTAAATTAATTCAGAGAGGTAGCTCCATTCCTCATTTTTCCAGACTTTGAAATTATTCAACTGCTACGACATTTACCAAAATAAAGAGAATTGTCGTAACGTCAAAAACAAGAAGAAAAATAAAAGAAGAAAATCACCATAATGATCAAAATTAATGGAAAGAACTAACGAAAGTAGAATGGCTGTTTAATATGTAGCGTAATGAAACTCATTCCTCGATATCTTAGCGATTCTGGACGTTATAAAAGAAAACAACTTGTTTTCATTACAGCGCAAATGACGCTCTGGCTTAGTATTTTAGGCATTCTCCTAATTGTGGAAATTTCTGTTTGTTACAAGTTTGATCTGATTGTTTATCGCGATTTTTGGTCATTTCGGGTTTTATTTATTCATTGATAATGATTTCTACTAGTTTTAAGATTATGAATTATTACTTGACTTCATTTCTGATCGCCTTTTAATGTAGGTGTTTACTTTTCTTCGAATAAGTTCTTTCTTAGGAAAAGTTTTTAAAAGTTAATTTATGTCTGTATTTAATTTAATATTTTTATTGTTTAATGAAAGGAATATTTGTATAGTTTTTTTTAGTTTCCCTCCCCCCTAAGAATTAAGATTTTAGCCTGCTATTTATGTTTCGGGAAATATTTTTTGACAAATTTTAATAATGGTTTTACTATAGAACTTTGGATGGATGAGTAGGGACAACATTACTTAAGTAAAAAAAAAAAAAAAAGAAAACTGACCCTCCTCATGATACAACCCCAAATACAGACAAATTTCGAATGACCATTTCGTTAAAGAAATACCATTTAGTTTTAATTTGTTTTAACTATTTGTTTGTTCGAATAAATGCATTTTGTGCTCATTTATTAACAAGATTTTAGATTTGCTATTAAAAAAAAAAATAAGAAAACTAGGGCGTCTAGAATTAATGCTTCTAGATTTGTTTCCGGTTGATTTTCCCTAGAAGTTTAATTGAGATATCTTCATAGCCTGAAATTTTAAACATGTAACCATATAAAAAAGAATATTTCACGATGCACTTAAACGATCTAGATCCACATAGTGTCTCTGGATTTAGTTCAACATCCTTTCAAAGTCTCAACTTAATAGCTTTAGCCTGTAGATATGCCATTTGGACAACCTTGATGCATATAGTGTCGTTTGATTTAGTTCAATATCTTCCTCAACATACTCTTTAACCTGAGATATTTTAGATGCGCCCTTTTGACAACCTGGGTACAAACAGTGTTTTGATTTTGTTCAACTCCTTCCTTACCATTTCCTGATCAAATTAATGCCCTTGGCCGTTTCTGAGATATTGCAGGTACACCCTTTGAAAACCCGGATGCGCGTAGTGTCTTTTGATTTATTTCAAAATCCTCCTCAACTTTCCCTGGAAGTTGCAACTTAAAGCGTTTAGAAGTTTCTCAGATGTAGCGCGTTCGCCATTTGGATAACCTGGATGTGTGTATCACTGGAGTTCAACTTGGAAAAGAAATCTTCCATCCCGGGTTTTGAAAATACCCTCTTGTATCTCCATTAAAACTCTGTAAAAATTTTTTATCCTTGTCTACATTTTCGTGAAGTTCTGGCCCTGGTCAATTTTTAAAGGAAATTATTTGTACTGTAAATAACAACCCAAACACTTATGAATTCTCGGCATGGGCATTGCTAAAAATCTATTAAGGGGGCAGAGGAGCAGGCATTGTGGTGGAGGTGGCAAATCTGCAGAAAGACCGTGGAACGACCATTTTTATATTCCATGTTATGGAAATTCTTCCATTTTTCAGCGTATCTCTTTTATTTTACGTATTTTTATGGTGACAGCTTCCCTCTTTTTGCCAGATAGGAATCTTCCTAACACTCAGCTAAAAACTGTAAATGATTATTTAAAGAACGAAGGTATAATTCATCGCTATTGTTGAAACTGAGTAACGACACCTCGTCACGTTCCTTGAGTGGCAAGTGAGTGCGCGTATGTGTTTCGTAACCCAGCATCAATTCATGCTTTAAATCATGTAGCCTATGCAATTGTTTCTAAAACAAAGATTCTTCCAGTAGTGATGTCTCAATAGTTTGAACAAGAAATTTTTCTTCAAGACGTAAAGCAGGGGAGGGGGTATTAAGACTTTTCTTCGAGACATTTTGAGACATATTTCTTCGAGACGTTTCAAGACATTTCAAGATGTTTTCAAGATGTTCCGAGACATTTCAAGACGTTTTTACAACATTTTTCTTCAAAACGTTTTTCTTCATGAGTTCTTTAGTTCTTACCTAATAGTTTCTCTGATTCTTAAAAAACTCACGAAGGCAAGGTAGGAAAAATCTTCAGAGCCTGCTAATGGGGTACCTTCGAGACGCCTGACCCTAACGAGCAATTTCAACGGGACACTAGTATCTAATTTCACTTGGGGCTCCCTAACCTAACCACCCGCAGGACCTAGCATCTAATTTCAGTGGGGGGAGGGGGGCCTAGCATCGCAGTTCTATCGGGGGACTAGCATCCAATTTCATCGGGGACCCTACCCTAACCACCGGGGGCCCTAACAACCATTTCACCTGAGGGGCCCTAGGGGCCCTGGCACCCAATTCCATTGGGGTGCCTAGCACCGAATTTCACCGGGGACCCCTAACCTTACCAATGTGGTCCTAGCATCCAATTCAACCGGAGCCCTAGCGACCAGTTTCAACTTTCCCCTAACAACCAATTCCATGGGGGCACTAGCAGTCAATTCTGTTGGGGCTGTGGCATCCAATTTTACCGGGGCACTTAACCACTGGACGCCTTAACATCCAATGTCACTGGGGGAACCTAGCATCCAATTCTATCGGGGCCCTAGAATCAAATTTTATGGAGGGCCACTAACCTAACTACTGGGAGCCCCTAGCAACCATTTCGACCGGGGGGTCCTAGGGGCCCTATTGCTGAATTCCATTGGGGGGGGCTAACAATTCCAACAATCAATTCCAACGGAGACCCTAGTAAGCGATTCCAGTGGGGCCCCAACATAACCACCGGGGGGCCTTGCATCAAACTGCATCGCGGCCCTAGCATACAATTTCCCCAACAAGGCGTTTTTGCTTCATGATTTCTTTAGTTCTTACATAATAGGGGAATGTTTACTTATGTTTAGGATGACTTATGTTTATGTTTATCTTTAGGACGTGGGTTGTTTTTTTCACGTCCTGTGGGGACCCCAGCTTGTAACTGAGGAGGACACACACATGGGTGCTACGTAATAACGATATACACGTGGGGCGTTACATAATACTTGAAGAGACTTCATTTTCTTTCAAAGCAAACAAGTTACAAGTGGGAATTCCCCAAGGGGCATGAATAAACAAGTCACATGTGAATGCGTCATCCTTTAGGTAAATAAACATTTCCCCTATTACGTAAGAACCGAATAAATCATGAAGAAAAACACCTCGTCGGAATTGGATGCTAGGGCTTCGATCGAATTGGATGTTAGGCCCCCCGGTGGTTAGGTTAGGGCCTCCGTTGGAATTAGTTGCTTTGGGCCCCGCTGAAATTGCTCTCTAGAACCTCGATGGAATTGGATAATAGGGCCCTGTTGGTTTGGTTAGATTGGGGGCTATTGGTGAAATTAGATGTCCCCAGGGTCCCCTAGGAATCGACTTCTAGGACCCCGATGGAATTGCTTGTTAGGGTCTCCGTTGGAATTGGTGGTTAGCCCCCCGATGGAATTGACTGCTATGGCCCCTAGGGCCCGGTCGAAATGGTTGCTAGGGACCCCCAGTGGTTAGGTTCGGCCCCCTGGTGAAATTGGATGCTAGGGCTCTGGTAGATTTGGATGCTAGTTCCCACAGTGAAATTGAATGCTAGGGTCTCTGCTGGTTAGTTTAGGTTCCCGGCGGATGCTAGAGCCCCAGTGAAATTGACTTCTATGAACCCAACGGAATTGACTGCTAGGGGTGCCCTGATGGAATTTGTTGCTATAGGCCAATAGAATTCGGTGCTAGGGCCCATAGGGCTTCCATGGAATGGTTGCTAGGTCCCCCAGTGTTAGGTTAGGGCCCTTGATGAAATTGGATACTAGCCCCCCTCCGGTGATTAGATTAGGTGGCCGTCGGTGAAATTAGATGCTATGGGTCTCGTTGGAATTTCTTTTTAGGGTCTGGCTTCTTGAAGGTCCCCACTAGCGGGCCCTGAAGTTTTTTCCCACTTTGCCTTGGTAGTTTTTTTAAGAACCAGGGGAACTATTAAGTAAGAACTAAAGAAATCATGAAGAAAAACGTCTTGAAAAATGTCTTAAAAATGTTTTGAAATGTCTTGAAACATCTTGAAAACGTCTTGAAGAACAATATCTTGAAATGTCTTGAAACGTCTTGAAAACGTCTTGCAGAAAAATGTCTTTAAATGTGTCTTGAGATGTCCTGAAACGTCTTGAAAAATGTTTTGAAGAATAATTTCCTTAATACCCCCCCCCCTCTGCTTGGCTAACATTCTCTATTACGTAATAACCAAAAGTAAACAAACCCTATTACGTAACAACCAAAAGTAAACAAACCCTATTACCTAACAGCTTTTTTCCTGACCCTCTAACAAGTCCTTTTACGTAACAACTAAAAGTAAACAAACCGTATTGCGTAACAACATTTTTCCCGACCCTCTAACAAGTCATATTACGTAACGGTAATCCTGGAGTAAGGAAAACCCTCGTAGGTTTTTTTCAGCATAGTATCCATGGAAAAAAGATTCCCTATGACATAACATGCGCCTGCATCTCTTAAAAAAAGCATTCCCTATGACGTAACATGCACCTGAACCTTGAGGGAATCGTCGTTCAACTTAAATCATTAAAGCAGGAAGAAGTAGTGGGTATGGGCCTTGTTAAAAGTATTGTGGCATCACTACTTCTTCCTTTTTGAGTTTTTGCTATTGATTTCAATGTTTGCATAACCAATACATTGGACCCGAACCCGTCCACTGGGAAAGGATAGAGGGAGTTTCCTCAAATGCTGGCACTAAAAAAAAGAAGAAAAAAACACAGACAAAAAGCAAAATTTGTTCTAAAGGGGATTTATGAGGTATCGTTCCCTTAGATTTTAAATGTTAATTCCCTTAAATGTTAGACCTTAACGTACCCAAAGCCTAAGATCTAAGACAAAAATTATTGAAGAGTTTGAAAAAAGCTGAAAAAAGAATTGCGTTAAAAATGTAAGATATTATAGAAAAATTATTGAATTTCAATATTTCGGGCTTTACGAACCTTAAGTCCGGAGTTTGCCTTACTTTGACGGGTAGTGACTTATCTAGTGTCGATTTAAGGAAGACCTCCTTTCCCTAAAAGGTCTATTGTTGCAATATATTTTGTGACATGATTTATTTTTATCAGAGAATTGCTTAAAGCCATTTCTTCAAAATTGCAAAAAATGTTTTCGTCGGAGTTTCCGGAAACAATCTAAAACAAAAATGTTCTTCAAATTATCGGCCTACTATGCTAGATAATGCATGCAACACCCACCACTGCTTCCGGTAAGGACTAACTTCAATCGATTAGAAGTGGTATCACATCAGATTTCGCTCATATTTCTTCAGGTGCTTGAATTCTATTCTCAGCATCTGAGATTTAATAAGAAGTTGTTTAAGGAGGAGGCAACCCTAAAGAAACCTGGAGGTTGATTTTGGTGAAAGAAACATTTTATTGTCAGGGATGGTTGAGGTGATTTAAACTTAATAAAAAGGTACTATGTGTATCTGATTGCCAAAAGGGCGTTTATGCAGTATCCCAGTAACAACTAGGGGTTTACGTTTAACTTTCAGAGCTTGTTCTTAGAAATTTTGAACTAAAACAAAACGTACTATGAGTATCTGAGTTTACAGTAATGGTGTATTTACGATATCTTAAGAACGGGTGAAGGTATTAAGTCGAAGCTTTCAGGGTATGTTGAGGGGGGTGTTTCAATAAATATGGATGTTAAAAGGGCGTATCTGCGATGTATCTGGAATGACTATGGATATTTAATAACTCCCAATATGCACAAATGCTGGGTGTATGTTTGATAAAATCAAAACGCACTATTTCTTTTTTTATGGTGGAAAAAATATCAAGACATTCAAGTAAGACTTGGTCTTAGGAACTTAGGTGCGATAATTGTTTATGTGTCAGTGCTGCCACATATTTTACATAGCCTACATTTTGCCTTTTTGGAAATTAATAAAAAAAAGAGTTCCATTAAGCCAAAAATGAGCAAAAGTAAATTCAAATAATTTTCCGAGCGCAAAACTACCACAAATCACCATCAATAAATAAATGAAACCCGAAAAGAACAGAAATTGCAATAAATAACTGAGTCAAACTTGATTTCTTTGCATTTTACTGAAAACAAAAACCATTTAAAATTTTTTTCACTTTTTTAAATTTAATAAATAAAAAAATTCTTGAAAATATAAAGAATAAATATCAGTAGGCTATATGTATATTAAACTGACAATCCGCGATCTTTTTTTTTTTGTTACTAAAACGTCAATTATGTTCTGGTCTTGAGAAGGCATGGGGGTTGTCAGCATTATTCATGTTAATTGTTGTCGTTTTATGTTCGACTCGGGTATTTATTGTATTTTCTGTTCTATTTGGGTTCCATCTGTTGATTGTTGGTGATTTGTGGTGGTTTTACCCTCAGAAATTTATTTGACTTCATTTCTACTCATTTTTGACTTAATGGGGCTCTTTACTTTTCTTTGAAAAATTTGTTTTGTGGAAAAAGTTTTTTAAAGTAATTTCTGTTCGTTTTTAGTGACATAGTCTTTTTTGTGGAAAATTATGTTTTTTTCTATGAGAATCCATAATTTGGCTTACTATTTGCATGTTTGTATTTAACTTTTTCAGTAATGTTTAATCCTGACTCAAATAGTTTTTGCTCTCCGATCTCTTGTGACTCTTAAAAAGGGAACTATAAATTTTTGATTTAGTTTCACACCTGCCTAAATGGTCCTTGAAAGCTTCACCTTAATACTCTTAGCTTGCGCAGTAGAAATAGATGTAGTGGCAATAGTAGCAGTATGCGCATAACACCTTTGGTCTCTTCAACAACCCCTTCAACACAAGCTAAAAGTTTAAACTTAATGCCCAAACCGTTCCTGAAGCATTTCTAATAAATTCTCTGAACAACCTGTGTGGATATACTGTGTTTCAATTTAGTTCAATACAGTTTCAATATTTCGATTTTCATTTGTTTTTTCATTAGCAGTAGCAGTAATAGCAGTAGAATTAATAGCAGTAGCTTTACCTTTAGTGGTGGTAGTTGCAGTAGAAGTATTAGTAATAATAAGAGTATTAGTAGTAGCATGAGTAGAACCAGAAGCAATAGAGAGCAAATATTTTCTTTTGGTTGGTTCAAATCCCCCACAACAAGCCCTGTTAGTTTCAGCTTCACACACAAAACTGTCCCTACAATATTGCTGTTACCTCCTTTTGACAACCTGCAAACAGATGGGGTGTTGTGATTAAGTTCACCCCCTCCCAAAAAAGGCATAGTTCTAATAGCAGTCCGTAGTAGTAGTATTTGTATTACTAATAGTATTGTCAATAGTAATATCGGTAGTACTAGTAACAACAGCAGTATTAACATATTACTTCTACTAGTAGTTGCAATAGAAGTATTAGTAGTAGTAGTAGCAAATGTAGCAGTGATAGAAGTATTAGTAGCAGCGTGTGCATATTGCCTTTTGGTCAGATGATTTTCCCCTTTTAGCATCCGTTGAAAGTTCCAACTAAACAACCAAATCAATTCTTGGGATATGCTCTTTTGAGAATGTGCCTGTACCTAACGTCTTTTGATTCAGTTTAAAATTTTCCTCAGTATTGTAAATGTAGTAGGCCTAGTATGGTAGTAGTGATAGAAATGGTAAGCGTAGTAGTAGTAGTGGTAGCATGCAAATGTATCCTTTTTGATCATTCCCCTTATCATTTCCTGAAAATTCCAAATTAATATACCCAGTCATTCATGAACTGCGCCCTTTTGACAATCCGTATGCACATAATGCGTTTTGATTTAGTTCAGCACTCCCTCAACATTCTCTGAAAGACTGAGCTATATTCCCTTCGCATTTTCGGATAATAAAGGCAAACGTGTATACTTTTTTTCAATTAACATATGGTATGTGTAAACAATGAACGAATTGCCATAGTATGTGTTGCCAAATGTAGTAATAGTGGTAGCATGCAAGTATTCCCTCATCACTTTTTGAAAGTTCCAAATTAATATACCCAGTCATTCACGAATTTGCGCCCTTTTGGCAATCCGTATGCACATAATGTGCTGTAATTTTAGTTCAAAACTCCCCTCAAACTTTTCTGAAAGGCTGAACTAAACTCCCTTCGCCTTTCTGGAAAATAAATTTCACACATCTATACCTTTCTCAATAGCATATGATATATGTAAACAATGAACGAATTACCTAACTTGCAGCCTTTAATCTGATGACTGTGGGTAGGTTGACATCGTAAAAAACATAATTGCTGGACCTTTCAACAATGCTGAGCAAAATCATTCTCTTAAAATAGCTCTAGTAGTAGTTGTAGAGGTGGTAAAGGTAGTAGTAATGGTAGTTGTAGTAGTTGTGGTAGTATACAAATATTCCCTTCTTGATCACCCCCTATCATTTTCTGAAAGTTCCAAATTCATATTCCCAGTCATTCATGGATTGCGCCCTTTTGACAATCCGTGTACACATAATGTGCTGTAATTTAGTTCAAAACCTCCCTCAAAATTCACTGAAAGGCTGAACTAAATTCCTTTCGCCTTTCCGGAAAATAAATTTCACACATGTATGTGACACCTTTCTCAATAGCATTGATATATGTACACAATAAACGAATTGCCACAGTATTTATTGCCAAATGTAGTAGTAGTAGTAGCATGCAAATATTCCTTTTTTGATCATCTCCCTTATCATTTTCTGAAAGTTCTTAATTAATATATCCAGTCATTCACGAATTGCGATCTGTATACACATACTGTGTTGTGATTTAGTTCAACACTCCCCTCAAAATTCTTCGAAAAGACTGAACTGAATTTCCTTCGCCTTTTCGAAAAATAAATTTTAAATATGTATACCTTTCTCAATAAAATGTGATATATGTAAACAATGAACGAATTGCCTAACTTGCAGCCCTGATTACTATTGGGAGGTTGACATCCCCAAGACATAATTACTGGGCCTTTCAACAATGCTGAACAATATGGTTCTCTTAAAATTTTGATCGGATGTCTTTTGGGGAATGATAGGCTTGTGGGGAGGGGCTTGTTGCCCTCGACTCACTTTTGACTCTTAAAAAGGGCACTAGATCTTCCGACTTCCAATCAAATGAGCCCCATCCGATCCGAAGTTGATAAGACCATCCCTTCCATAAAAACTATATATTCCCAGAGTCTAACTTACAACCCTTGCCCTGTTCCTGAAGGGTTGTGTCTACCCTAAAGGCATTGTTGTATGTTCTTTGTATTATTGTGAAGAAAATGTCTGCCATGACTTTGCGTTGGAGATCAAATGCGTTGGAGAAAAAGAGGGTGTCAGGGAGGGGGGGCGAGTTGAACTCCATCAATTTTGACTAATAAAAGGGATCTAGAATTTCAAATTTCATATCAAATGAGCCTCCTCTAAAGTTAACTCAACCACCCCTTCCATAGAAAGCTTATATACCCCCGGGCATAACTTATCATTCTTGCCCCCAAACTCTGGGGGTCATATCAGCACCGAATGCCTTGTTATGTGATCTTTATATTGTTTTTGAACAAATGGCTATCTCAAAATTTCTATCTGACGCATTTGGGGAAACAGTTTGTAGGGGGGGGGGGGCTTCTAGTTGCTCTCTGATCATTTGGCTCTTAAAAAGGACAATAAAACTTCTGATTTCCAATCCAATGAATCCAGCGACCACCTTTTCCATAAAAAGCCCTGGGACATAGCTTACAACTCTTAATCTGAGGCCTATGGGGGGGGGGGTGTCATCTTCCAAGAGATAATTACTGAACCTTCAACTACTCTAAACAAAATGGATGTCCAAAAGATTTTGATTGGGTGTATTTGGGTAAATGATGGATGTAGGGGGGTTCTGGTAGTCCTCCGTCAATTTCGACTATTAGAAATTTCACTAGACGTTGCAACTTTCCATCGAATGAGCCCCTTTTGAAATTTCTACGACAGTTTCTATACGAGATGCCCTGGTTTAAAACTATATATAAAGGGGCTGGGGTATATGCACTCCAGTGACTTTGACTCTTAAGAATTTCTGATTAACGCTGTGGGAAGGGAGTTGTCATCCTCAAAGAGATAATTTCTGGACCTTTCAACTACGCTGAACAAAATGACTATCGCAAAATTTTGATTGGATTTGTGTGGGTAAATGATGTGCGTAGGGGATGGGGCTTGTTGCCTTCCAATCACTTTCGACTATTCAAAAGAGTATTAACCCCTTAAATTTCCAATCGAATGAGCCGCTTTTAAAGCACATTGCTCTTTACTTAGTCAGTGCTATTGCGCTGCCCATGATTAGCGGCAAAAAAAACAATGTTCATCTTTTCTTCCTGTTGCCTTAAAATATAAATGATCTGTCCATAAAATTATGTCAATCCAAAATTTTGGCTTATTCCCAGCTGTGGTTATTATAAACATCTAGTAAAGTAAATTGTATAGATCCATCATTTTCGAAGGATAACAGCGACTTTATTGCTAAAAAAAATTTGTGGAATTATTTTTTAATTTAGTTTTGAATGTAACTCCAAATAAATGCTGTTGCCAACACAGAGCCAACACAGAACATGGAAGTACTCCGTCCCATTTCCGTTTCCAGAAAGAAAAGTGCGATTGATAATTTGCCCAACTTTCAAATCGTGTTTACGTAACGTACATTCATCATTTCACACTAGAAATTCCTTCCGGAAATTTCATGTGCTTTGACCACCCCAAGGTCCTTGATAAGAGAAGACACCTCATTTTCACGATAATATCTGTATATGGTTTACATAGGTTTTAACGGTATATACTTCAAAACAATGAATCAGGATATGTGAGAATGGAAACTTTAAACTTATTTGAAACATTTAAGCCGAGTATCAAATATGAGTTTCCAACAAAATGTTTTGAGATCAATCAGTTTTTTCTTTTTTAAATAGAATCATCAATCCATTGAAGCAATATACCTTTCCGCTTCAGTATTAGGATTAAAAAATAAACAACTACAAAACATTTGAATTCGTCAAGGCTTTGATTGTTTTCATTTAAACGATCAATATATGGTTACTGCTCTTAATGATCCAATTTATGATTTCTGGGGTATACATCCTCTGCGATTAGCTTAGGGTACATATTCTATATAGGCATATATGAGCTCGATGTGCGTATAAGCGTATGTAAGGTAGGTGTTTCCTACCCTGTCCAATTTGCCCTGTCCAATTATCATAGTGACGAAGAAGAAAGAATTTTGCACTTGAATTTGGCCGCTTTTCATTCGAGTCTGGATCTTTAAAGATGGCCAGGTCTTGTTTTTCCCTCTAATCTTCAAGATAAATTATTCGTTATTGAGATTCTCTTTGGGGAAGTTTCAACAAACAAAGCCTACCCTCCTTGCCAGTGCATCGGCCCATATACTTGAGTAACTTAACAGCCTAGTTCAGTCTATTTCTTATAAAATGAAGCAATGGGATATAGATTGTAGTGGCTCAACCTCTCTGAAATACCTAATTAATTATATTTTTTCAAGGAATTTCATGTCGCCTACATTTTTATTCGTATGGGAAATTCTCCTCGACCTGGAGCATGGGTTTTGGAGCGATCAGTTGATAATGGCAACACGTATGAGCCATGGCAGTTTTTTGCTGAAAGCGACGGGTAAGCTTTGTTTTGCTTTTAAGTACGGCGTTAAAAAAATGACTTTGTTTTAGCTGCCTAGAAAATTTTAAACTTGAGAAATAGTTCATATATTTAGTTTTCCATTTCATATTCCATGCATTCGTTTAGTTTAAAAATAAACCGCTTTACCAAAAAGCTTTGAGCTTCCAATTTGAGACTCATCTCATGGTTGTTAAGCTGAAGCTCTGTGACTGGGTGTCGCTTTTTGCCGATTTTACAAGTTAAAGATTGATTTCTGTGTTTAAGCTTTATTAAAACAAAAGTTTATATTGATGATTGTTGGAAAGTAACAAGACTAATATTCGTATTTTGAAAAAATCTGAGTTTTAGTTGTGAAACTAATTAATAATAATTGTTGAAAGTAATAACTTATTAGAGATCGATTTGTCCTCAGTGTATTATTGTTATTTCCCTCCTGACAATGTGTAGAACAAGTGGCTGCAAGAATTTGACGAAGGCTCAATCACCCGTTAATCAAAAAGTCTGGTGCTCTTCTGACCAGAGGACAACTGCCCCGTCATTAACAGCACAAGTGTTCTAGGGGTGTCTCCATAGCCTGGGAGGTGTCCTGGCATCGGTTCAAATTCCATCATTGCCATGTTAATCAGAATGGACGAAATTTTCCAAAAATGTTCCTTTGGAATGGGGATGTAAGTGGGGAATTTTTGAGAGGGAGGGAGGGGGTAATGGCCCCGCTGGAATATAACAAGACATTTAAAAAATGTGTAGAAATAGAAAAATGAGAAATACTCCCGTTCAAATCGTGGTAAAAAACAAAACAAAAAATAAGGGTCCCATAATTAACCCTTCCTTTTAACAATTTCTTGATGATGCTCATGCTCCGGAGCTGACATGATTCATGCAGCTCCTGGAATAGGGGGGGGGTCCAAATTTATGTCAATAAACAATATAAGACAGAGTCTTCATAAGTGCGTCTTTGTGTAAACATTAACGTGCTACACGCTGCTGAAATAAGGGTCAAACAGTGCTTTTCAATCTCTATGATATGATGACCCGAAATTAGTTCCACGGCCCTTTGCCTCCGTCAGATCTCCCCCAATCCAAATTCACATGCATTGATACGGTGTACGTCTTTTGACTCGCGGTCTTTCAGGAAGTATTTAGGGGTCCTAGAGGATTAAATGTGAATTACTAAAAATAATTGAGATCAAAGTGTCACTATCCAAAATCAAAAGACACTAAGAAAAATTTCACAAATAGGTAGGTATTACACCTTGCTCGCCAGATTTTCAATGTGACTAATTTTAGGGCCCTAAGAAGGACCCTTGAAGTAATAGGCTATCATGTCAAAACTTGTTAAAATAACAGACTTGTAAGGATTTTCATATGGATTATTTTAGGGTTATTGAAACCGTACAGTTTCAAACATAGCCTCCCCCCCTACTCCATCCCTAACTTTGCATATATCTACATCACATGTCGTGTATTTTTTAAATGTTTGCTTGCTCCTTAACGAAGTTTGTATTTCACTCATTCTGAGCTTGGTTAGAAACGTATACCTTAGCTGTTGATATCTAAAATCCAGAGGATTTTGCTAGGTGAAAGTATTCTATGTGGCTCCTTAAATCTGCCCAAATTCTCATACAGGTTTGACCAGGTAACGGCTACCTAGTGTTTTTTTTTTTTTTTTTTTTTTTTTTTTTTTTTTTTTTTTTTTTTAGTAATATTCTATGTGCATAGTCCATAAGCACATGATAAGATTTTTAGCTGCCTCTGAAAAACATTTTACTAATTAATGCTTATTTATCAGTATCTGTCAACTACCAACTTTTTGTCAATCAACAACTTTTAGAAACGAGGATAATTTCAGAAAATGCCTTAATTTTTTTCTGATCCCATTTAGTTCGTTTGTGTATCGAGCAAAAGCTGATGCTTATTATTTTTATTATGCTTTTCCCAATAACAAAATATAAGTGTAAGACCCCCCCCCCCCTCAGTATCCCATCTTAAGGATTTTTTAGCCGAAACCGGTTCATCTGCATCTGAACTAAGTATTACATTAATCTTCAACATTTTCAGAGATTGTGCTGCCCTCTTTGGCCAAGAAACTCTGGGTCCAATTTACTCAGATGATGCTGCTGTTTGTGTGACACAGTTCTCGAAGATCTTGCCTTTAGAAGATGGTGAGGTGAGAATTTTGTCCTTGCTCTAATTGGCCCACAAAAGAGGGAGAGGAATGAAAACAATTTGAATACCAACAAAACATGTTTTCAAAATTCGTTTAGATACAACAGGAATACCATTTCATGCGTACTCGTGGGGCACGTCAGATCCAAACATCTTAAATACTTTTTATTCAAGTATTTTATAAATATTTTTTCGTGAGAGGGTTTCCTTGTTAGAATTTCTTCCTTCTACCTCTTTTGTTCGTGCTTGTTCATAGAAATTCGTATTTTGTATTCCGTCCTCAAAATTGTGGGATTCTGTTCCGTAACCAAAACATAAAAAAAAACGAAAACTGAGACTCAAAAAACAACCCTGATTGTGAAAAAAAACCTATTATTTCGGATTTAAAAAATGGTTGACAGAGTAAAACATTTGGATTAAAAAATGGAAATAGATGAAGAAGGAAAAGAAGTCTGTCCGAAAGAAAGAGACAGGAAAGCATAATTTGCTGTTTAGATTTTCTTAAGACAATAAAGTAGATTTTAAGCCTTGAATTCTGATTTCATGACCCATTGATTTGATTTCATTTGATTTCATTTGACCCAAGGCAATGAAGAATTTCAAGGGAATAAGAATTTCTCTATCGCCTCCTTGCGTCCAGATAAGCTCATGATCAGTTATAGCTTATGTGGAAGAAAAGATGTTTGATAAGCTAGTATTCTTCGAAAGAAGCTTGAAAATCAATTTAACGTAGTAGCTCGTGGTAATAATTGCAAGTAAAGAGCGACCTGGGCTAATTTCGGGCTGGTTTTCTAAAAACGGAATCCATCCCTTTTTAAAGACATATTTCTCCCAAATGGAGAGGGATCTTGATGGAAATCGCACGATCAAATTCAGCGGATCAAAGATATGGAATTTGTATCTTTTTTTCCGGAAGAAAAATCACGGATATGTGTTTATTCATTTTTTTTTCTTTTTTCCCAGGGGCGACCGTATTGAACCGATGGTCCTAGAAAATCAGGAGAGGGCTCATTTAAACGGAAATCGAAAGTTCTAGTGCCTTTTTTAAGTAGCCAAAAAGACTCTGTCATGAGAAAGTGGGAGTTTCTGCCATTTTGTGGCACAAAAACTATGATTTTGCCCAACGAGAGTCAAATTGACATCGATAGAAATTCTGAGATAGCGAATCAATTTAAAAGTATCAACACGCTATTTATTGAGCTTCCCAATTTTAGAGGAAGTAATGCCGTATGGTGGTGCATTTGTTTCTAAAAAGTCACACAGTCCATCGAACATAAATGGTTAATATAGACATTTAAGTAAGTCGATCGCTTTATGTCTCATAAAGTTGCTTATAGTGATGCATAATTGTGCGTCAGTTATTATGAAGGAGGGGTGTTGGGCTATTGTACAGGAAGGTGAGGGGGGGGGGGTGGTGGTGGTGGTGGTACAGATGGCTGAAAGAATGCAATTTAATGCCCAATTTGTCTAATTCTCCATAAGCCTTTAGTTGAATATAGAGAAGTGTCCGAAAGGGGGTGGGTGGATAAAGCTAGAAATTAATCTCTAATCTTCCTTCATTTGTACTAAGCTTGAATAAAGGTGCTGTATGCTCATAGCTTCCTTCTTATTCAGAAAAAAATATTTCTTTTATAAGATAAAAGATACAAGGAAGGGTAATTGGGGGTAATTTGTGGTGAAGTTAGGAAATTTACTAAGAGGGGAAGGCAAGTGACCCCAGAAACTTTGTTTTTATTGACTTTTAAATGGAAATACTGGGCTTTGTGTTTTTTGTATATTAAACGTTAGGTGATAACGAGCTGTAAGAAAGGAGTGGCTCATGCTAATAGTGATTAAAATCCAAAAAAGGGAGTTTCAAAAGCAACATATATACTTAAATAATTGCAATTTTGCTGTGATTCCAAATATATAAAATTTATTGAGATCAAAGTCACTCACTTGGGTCAAACAGCTCGTAGCAACAATCCTTGTGAATTTTAACCGAAACTCTAATAAAGTTACCTTAACAACAAGTTCACCAACAAAATTTATTGTTAATGCTGATTCTAAATATGCAAAATATATTAATTTTAAACTCACTTATTTAAAGCTATTAGCATATGAAAATTTGTGGAATTTTTGAAAACGGGAAACAAACTCCCCAAAAGGGGTGCAATCTTGATCGAAACTGTACATTGAAATTCAAAATGTATGATGGATCTAATATATATATATATATATATATATATATATATATATATATATATATATATATATATATATATATATATATATATACTAGCTGTTGGGGTGGCATATACAAAGCCGTATGTACTAAAAATGACGTCATATGCAAACGCTCTTTTTACAAACAAACAAACATGCATACACACAACTCGTTTTTATATAGATAGATAGATAGATAGATACAATACAAATTAACTACGTAAAACTTGTGAATATACAACAGTCTTCGCTGTCCCATTGTCTGTGCGCATAAACAGATTGTCAGGTTTACCGACCCTCAAAGATGCAACATACAGTTGTACATTGGTAAAGCAATCTGTATTAAGATCTATACCACATTTTTCTAGTGATTGCCCTTGAGCATTGTTGATGGTGGTTGCAAATGCTAATTGAATTGGGAATTGCAATCTTTTAAATTGAAAAAGCAGATCCGTTGGAATCATGGGAATGCGAGGAATAAGAACAGCCTCACCCTCATAAGGCCCTGTCAAAATTGTGGCCTCTATTAGGTTTTCCATTGTTTTTTTTACGACAAGTCGCTTGCCATTGCAAAGCTTTGGTGGGTTGATATTTCTTAAAAGTATTATTGGTACGCCTATTTTTAGTTGTAGCACGTGTGGTGGAAACCCTGAAGGATCTATGGAATTTAAAAATTCAGATGGATAATTAACCGCTTCATTTGGTTCCAAAATACAAATTAACTGCGTAAAACTTGCGAATATACAACATTCTTCGCTGTCCAATTGTCGCTGCATATAAATAGATTGTCAGGTTTACCGATCCTCGAACATGCAACGTACAATTGTCCATGGGAAAAACAATCAGTATTAAGATCTATACCACATTTTTCTAATGATTGACCTTGAGCTTTGTTAATGGTGATTGCAAATGCTAATCGAATTGGGAATTGCAATCTTTTAAATTGAAAAGGCAGATCCGTTGGAATCATGGGAATGCGAGGAATAAGAACAGCCTCACCCTCAAAATGCCCTGTCAAGATTGTGGCCTCTATTAGGTTTTCCATTGTTTTTTTTACGGCAAGTCGAGTGCCATTGCAAAGCTTTGGTGGGTTTATATTTCTTAAAAGTATTATTGGTACGCCTATTTTTAGTTGTAGCACGTGTGGTGGAAACCCTGAAAGATCTATGGAATTTAAAAATTCAGATGGATAATTAACCGCTTCATTTGGTTCCAAAACTGTGTCGACTGACTTGTAAAGGACTGCCTGGTCTCGAATCTTGGTCAAAACAATATTGTTGATTTCGTGGACGTCTATATTTTTGGGTGTGAGAATCGCTCTTTCACTTAGCCATTTATTATTTTTATAATTTTTTAGAATATTCGGAAATACTTTTTCAATCAATTCATTTTTGGACGTCACTAAATTACAGAAATCAGCAGGTAGTTGTATACGTCCTGAAATTGAGTCTACTGGGAGCTTTCCGTTTCCCATTGCCAGCAATTGATCTGAAAATGTTTGACCAGAGTCATCGTTTTGCAATCGGACACGCATATTTGTAGTTAATTTTAATGTTTTTACGTGTGCCCATAAATTAGAATTTTTCAGGCAAGCATTCATTTCGTCTGCAGGAGTTGATCTAGGTATTATAGGTAATGTTTGCCTGAAATCTCCCGCAAGCAATATTAATGTGCTGCCAAAGGGTTTCGACTTCCCTCGCAAATCTTTCAAGCATTGATCCAGAGCCTCGAGCGATTTTTTGTGTGCCATTGTGCACTCATCCCAAATAATAAGTTTGTATTGCTGCAATACTTTACCCATCCCAGATGATTTGGAAATATTGCACGTGGGAGTTTCTGTAGAATGCAAGTTCAGAGGCAATTTCAAAGCGGAATGAGCAGTTCTTCCACCAGGCAGCAATGTTGCGGCTATTCCGGACGACGCAATTGCCAACGCTATATCATTTTTTGATCGAATTGATGCCAGAATCAGTTTTATCACAAACGTTTTACCAGTACCTCCTGGCGCATCCAAAAAGAAAATTTCTCCAACGTTGTTATCGACACAATGCATTATCGTATCATAAATGTCTTTTTGTTCCGACGTTAACTTGGAAATGTTATTTTGTACATACGAAAATAGATCACTCGTACTGTAACTTTGTTCACGATCCAATTCTACACATGTCGAAACAGCAGCGATACGGTTAGGTGAAGGCATTCCCAAATCCTGAAGAGGTTTGTTTGCCATACGTACGCACAAATCTTCTATAACAACTAAAGTGTAGTTATAAATTTCTGATGTAAAATCAAAAGTCATATCTGACGTCTCTAACTGTTTTCGATGGAGTATATCTTCGGACATTTTTGACTTAAATTTTTCCCATAACTCTGTAGGAGCTGATGGAGAGCAAGTTGTTAAAATGATGCCAAACAATGCATGAATTTGACTTGGGGTTGACGTTTCGCACGCGTCATTGATGCAGTTATCCCAGTGTTGGTCATTCTCCAATAAATTCAGAGCTTGGCATGCACTACGGTAAGTGTCATGTATAGTACCATTTACAGTCCTCAAATATTCAAAAGATGTCGGACCGGGTACATTCACCAAAAGCAGGCGTAGAAAGAAGCATTCATGTTGATTGGGATGAACGGTGTAGAGTCTTCCTATCGTGGTATCTTTGAAGATGGTAGGTTGGCCGTCGACTGACTTACCCTGTTTTCGACGTTCAAATACTTTATTTTTAGTATTCCACGTGTAATACGAAGGCACTTCAGTATACATCAGTTTTTTTGCAAAAGAATCATTTTTGCAAAGCGAAAAAAAAAGCTGTTAATGTTGTATCCGGTGGATTCAGGACTCTTTGTTGCACGTTGGTTTCCGTGAAATAAACACGTTGACCATTCTGTAAATGTACCGCTAAGTGAACAACAGCTGGACTACGTTCATGTATCGGAAATGAAAGAATTCGCCAAACAGCTTCATTACTGCTTATGTATCTTCCAGCCTGATATTGTACGATTTCATCGAAATCTTTGATTTCGGGCTGCAAGCCAAAAACTGCCATGTGCCATATACGCCTTTGTTGACGTATTTACATATGTATTTGATTGCCTTTACGGAGTTACAGTATTCAACGTTTATGTGTGCATTAAATGTTTTTGATAATAATGGGGAATATGGAACAACCCACTGGTTATCTACTTCGATGGTGGTACCGTTACGCTTCTTTATTATTGCTGTTTTACCGCCATCTTCAGTAGATCTTCTATATTGTGGGTAACCATCATTGCCAGTAATTGTGTTTGATACTAAAAGTCGAGGATATTGCTTTGTGCACCTTCCTTTGGCCATGCATGGTGAATTTTCGTTCAGTGCACCGCAAGGTCCATGTATCATATTTTTTACAATAATATCATGTAACCCCTTATCGACATTTTTATCAGGTATTTCAGCGGAAATCACATCATCAATTTCGTTCGAAGTAATTTTTTTTATGTAGCCAGATTAGTATATGTGCGTGTGGCAAACCTCGTTTTTGCCATTCCACTGAGTACATCCAGCATCGCACTGACCCAAACACTTCAAGTTTTACAATGTAGTTTATCAGTGATTTCAACTTTTGCCGGAAGACACGGGCCGTAATGTCATGCCTATGAACCGCCGATTGTCCTTGAAGTAAAAGCTGCAGTATCTCGTCCCAAGATTGATTACATGTAAATGTAATAAATAAATCTGGACGACCATAGAGACGAACATACGCAATAGCATCTTGAGCATATTCATGCATATGACGGGGACTGCCAGCATATGACGAAGGTAAAATTGTTAATCTTCCAACGTTTGTGGTATTACCGTCATTTATAACTGCATCTCGCAAATGAATGTATTGTTCAGAGCGGAGCTTGGTCTGATTCAGGCGGATATATAGCAAACGTTCTGATTCAATTTTAGCATACATATCAACGACGAATTGGTGAAACAATTCACGGCATTTTAAAATATAATTTTCTTCATCCTGCCGAATCATTAGTCTATAGGAATAATAATGCATTGCACTGCATTTCTTATTCATTTCTTTGTTAGTGGCTGGATTCATCAATTTAATATTAAAGTGATAGCCGTCGGCTCCATCCCAAAAAATGATAGGATATTGTAGGGCATCGTAGCATCGATGAGTTTCAGCAATTCTTAACAACTGATCGTTTCGCTTATGAAGAATAATATCTCGAGGTAAAAACTGATCACCGACCATAACGATTGCCACTTCGTCGATAGTTGGAGCATTGTATCTACGCACATGTTGGCCAGGAGGCGTTTTGTCAGCGGAAATAACAATTTTATGCGTATCTGTAGGCATCAAATCGATGGCTGTTTTGAACAGACGCGCTAAATTATTATTTTCGTGGAAAAGATGTTGCAATTGGGAAACGATTGTCCTTTCAACGTTGGGAGAAATTTCGCAACGTGCATTCAATTCATAATTTCTATCACTGATGAAGTACAATTGTAAAAATTTATGATTCTCGCCTGAGAATGGTAGAAGGGACCCTGCTCTATGATAAATTTGCCCTTTTACTTTGAAAGTAGACATAAATTGATCTGGATTTTCGATTTGGGCTCCAAACGACGTCATTTGGAAACATGAGTTGTATTTTCTGATTTTTGACAAAAAACGCTTAGATTCTGACGTAGTTCCAGTAAGGAAAGTCTTCAATGGCTCTGGTGGTGCAGTCAATAGAGGAAGTTTAACTTTTCCTGAGGCGCAACACATTCCCATTGTTTCACCATTGAATTTCAAGGCCTTGCAATAGGGACAAATTTTAGACATTGTCCCGATTTGAACACATCTACTCAAGCTATAATCATCGACTGGGTTGTACCTGAATGCCAGGCGATAACTTTCAGGTTGCTCTGATTCCTCGGCACGCTTTCTTTTCTTACTTTCTCTATCAGCAGCAAGCCTGATTTCTTGCTGTTCTTGTGATTCCTCGGCACGCTTTCTTTTCTTACTTTCTCTATCAGCAGCAAGCCTGATTTCTTGCTGTTCTTGTAATTCCTCCGCACGCCTTCTTTTTTCACTTTCTCTTTTAGCAGCAAGTCTGCTTCCGCGTTGCTCTGGTAGTTCCTCGGCACGCTTTCTGTTCTTTCTTTCTCTATCAGCCTCAAGCCTGTTTCCTTGCTGTTCTTTTGATTCCTCGGCACGCTTTCTGTTCTTTCTTTCTCTATCAGCCTCAAGCCTGTTTCCTTGCTGTTCTTTTGATTCCTCGGCACGCCTTCTTTTTTCACTTTCTCTTTTAGCAGCAAGTCTGCTTTCGCGTTGCTCTGGTAGTTCCTCGGCACGCTTTCTTTTCTGACTTTCTCTATCAGCAGCAAGTTTTTTGGCATAGACTCTTTGAGCATCTTCATCGGCTTTTGCCATGGTAAGTTCATCAGTCATTGTAAACTTAAACATTAATAGACTTTCTTTTCTTACTTTCTCTATCAGCAGCAAGCCTGATTTCTTGCTGTTCTTGTGATTCCTCGGCACGCTTTCTTTTCTTACTTTCTCTATCAGCAGCAAGCCTGATTTCTTGCTGTTCTTGTAATTCCTCGGCACGCCTTCTTTTTTCACTCTCTTTTAGCAGCAAGTCTGCTTCTGCGTTGCTCTGGTAGTTCCTCGGCACGCTTTCTGTTCTTTCTTTCTCTATCAGCCTCAAGCCTGTTTCCTTGCTGTTCTTTTGATTCCTCGGCACGCTTTCTGTTCTTTCTTTCTCTATCAGCCTCAAGCCTGTTTCCTTGCTGTTCTTTTGATTCCTCGGTACGCCTTCTTTTTTCACTTTCTCTTTTAGCAGCAAGTCTGCTTTCGCGTTGCTCTGGTAGTTCCTCGGCACGCTTTCTTTTCTGACTTTCTCTATCAGCAGCAAGTTTTTTGGCATAGACTCTTTGAGCATCTTCATCGGCTTTTGCCATGGTAAGTTCATCAGTCATTGTAAACTTAAACATTAATAGATTTCTACGTGAATATATGTCTTAAATATCTTGAATGACGTCACCGTCAAAGCAAAAATGACGACAACTAATTTCATGACGTCAGTCAACACAGAAACATGACGTCACCTGATCCACAGACAGACACACAGACAGACAACTTATTTTTATATATATATAGATATATATATAGTTTTTAGTTTTTTTAGTTTTTTACCTTTTTTTAGTTTTTTTAGTTTTTTTAGTTTTTTAGCTTTTTTATTTTTTTTATTAGTTTTTAGTTTTTTTGTAGTTTTTGCCTTTTTTTTAGTTTTTTTAGTTTTTTAGCTTTTTTATTAGTTTTTAGTTTTTTTTGCCTTTTTTTAGTTTTTTTAGTTTTTTAGCTTTTTTATTTTTTTTATTAGTTTTTAGTTTTTTTTGTAGTTTTTGCCTTTTTTTAGTTTTTTCAGTTTTGACGTCACCTGATCCACGATCCACAGATCCACAGACAACTTATTTTTATATATATAGATAGTTTTTTTTTTTTTACTTATGTCCTGGTCGTCATTTATACTCCCTGTGTCCCGGTGCTTTGTTGATTGCTAATCGAACATTCCTTTTGTCCTGGTCGCTTTCTCTTTGAGTGTCGTCATTTATTAGTTTTTTCCTTTTTTTTTTTTAGTTTTTTATTGGTTTTTACCTTTATTTTAGCTTATTTTTCAGTTTTTTCCTTTTTTTTAGTTTTTTTTTATTTTTTATTTTTTTTAGTTTTTTACCTTTTTTTAGTTTTTTTAGTTTTTTTAGTTTTTTAGCTTTTTTACTTTTTTTATTAGTTTTTAGTTTTTTTTTGTAGTTTTTGCCTTTTTTTAGTTTTTTCAGTTTTTTTTTAGTTTTTTATTGGTTTTTACCTTTATAGTTTTTTTAGTTTTTTAGCTTTTTTATTTTTTTTATTAGTTTTTAGTTTTTTTTGTAGTTTTTGCCTTTTTTTAGTTTTTTCAGTTTTGACGTCACCTGATCCAGTTTTTTCAGGTGACGTCACCTGATCCATCCATCCATCCATCCACAGACAGACAACTTATTTTTATATATATAGATATATATATATATATATATATATATATCGCTCATACAAAAAAAGAGAAAAGCGGAGTAATAAAAAAGAAGAAAAGGAAAAACAAAAACACTCAGCATCAAAGAACAAAATTAAGTAATAACTTGTTTATTCGCACTCGTATATCAGGTGTAGAGGCAAAAACTCGTACAATATTTCCAATGCCTTTTTTCTGCACTTCTTTCAGTAGAAGGCACAGCGGCAATTGGATCCACCATATTTTGAGATCTTAGAACGAATGTGTTTCTGTTGTAGAGCGGGTATCGAAGGAAATACTTAAGGTATTTGCAGTAAATCGGAGTTTTATTCTGTCAGTTTGCGTGAACCAGTCCCATAGCGGAGATGCATAAAGCAGGTGAGGGAGAGCAACTGCTGTGTAAAGCTTTGCAAGAATATTCCTGTTTAAGCTAAATTTCCGAGAGACAAGCTTCCCGCAACTTGAACGAATACTCTTGGTAATTTCCACGGTAGAGATTGTAAAGTTCAGTACCATATTCCTTACCATTTTTTCTTTATTTCTGACTGAAACCATAACTCGCATTATTCTTCTTAGACGATTCAAGAAATAAATAAACTTTAATTTTTAAAGTTACTATTTCTAGAGAAATGGACTGTCTAAAAAACTTACCCGCAGATCAATTAACCGCATATCTTGTTGTGCTTCATTTTTGTGCCTCATCGTCAGACACTTTTCCATGCCTTTTGATTTAGCTGTTCGAATTGGTTTAAAATCATGTGTAATTTTACATGATGTCGTATATACGAAAACATCCTTCATTCTGAGCTTCCCCAGTCGTTACATTTTGGCTTTAATTGTGCTGGTATATAATTCAGTAACAACCAGGAATGTTCCGATGCCTATGTCCACTGGAATAGCTGAATCACGTATTGGAAATTCCAACGTAAATTCAATTCCTCCTTCCTGTTTATCCTTTACATTCGCTAAAATAATGTGCCCTTTATTCCATTGTAATTTCTGAAATATTTAAATTACGCAATAGCATAATTATCACGTTATTCTATATTTTTAAGTTACATTTTCGTTTGCAATTCAATGGGATTTTGTTATTTCTTGTGCCATGCCCTTTTCTTTAGCTGTTTTGTGTCATTTGTCATCTTCTGTAGTTTTGTACGTGTCGCAGGTACTAAAAATTAACTCCTCATTCCTGTTTATCCTTAACTAACACGTTCCTTCATTCCGTTGTAATCTTGCCTTGTCTTCTAACCGTAGATCTCTTTGTGTAACATTCGTTTACAATTCAACGTTATTTTTATCGTTTCTTCTTCCATGGCTTTTTCCTTAGCTGTTCGGAGTCATTTGACATCTCTTGTAATTTTGCAAACTTCATAGATACAAAAACAATGATCTACTTAAATTCATTAGAAGTGTAATTTTTATAGTTTTCAGTTTTCTTTTCATACTCCTCTGTGTACATCTTTTGTATGTATATAGGGCACAAATAAATTATCATTATTATTGTTATTATTATTAGATACAAAACAGTGCGACCAACCGTGGGATGAAATGACGTAATTTTTGCTCTTTGAATGTATACAAATGTGATGTCATTGACATGATTTTTTTGGGGGTACGAATTCAATTCCTCTTTCCTGTTTATTCTTCACTGACACCAAAATAACTACACTGCGTTCCAGGGTGGTTAAGAAATTCAGGCATGAATTCATTTTCACCTTCCTGTGTATCTTAGAAGACTCTAAAATAACACTTCTTCATTCTAAAGTGAAAGATCTGCAATTTCAATTAAATTAAGTAATTCTAGCGAGAAACCAAATCCTTCTTTCTGTTTATCCTTCATAGACAGGCACACGCTAAATCAACACGTTCCTTCATTCCATTGTATTTTTGACACTAACATTTTTTAGGCAGCCGAAAGGCACGGAAATCAGCTTTCCAAGATCATGACATATTTTCATGATTAAGGAGGTTTTGTTTAATTCAGGACTTCTGCATCCATGTAGGTATGGAAGATTTGAAAAAGGGGGTGGCTGACCCTCTTATCGGGTCCAAAATAACCCCATCACCCTGGAAACCTCCAAACAATGGTCTACATATGGTCTACCTAACTAAAACTTCCAGTTTTCCCCAGTAAATATGTTTGAATTTTGAGCACCTGTATTCTAACATTTTTATTACTCCTTTTCAGATTGTTGTATCGCTGCTAAATAACAGGCCGTCAGCAAATGACTTTTTTAATTCGAGCGTCCTCCAAGAATGGACCAAAGCTACGAATATTCGACTTCGTTTCCTAAGGGCCAAAACTCTATTTGGACAGCTCATGAACGCTCAAAAAAATGATCCAACTGTTACTAGACGAGTAAGTTTTTTCTTGGAATCAGGAACTTTGGGGGGGGGGGGTAAAAACTGTATATCAAAATTCATAGAAACATAGTGTAAATTATTTCACATAACATTGTGGATTTTTATTGGTATTTACCTCTTTGGACATAAATTTCACACCATTTGTATATGGTTCCTTTAACGACACCTCCTTTGTAATTGAGCATTTGTCTGTATTTCTAGTTTTCTTGCTATCAAGTAATGTTTAGTAGTTACCTAATTTCATTTTAGTTTCATTATCAGTTCATTTCAGTTCATTAGCAAAGTTCAGTTTGGTAGTTATGTAATTAGGTATGTATCTTCAGTTTAGTAGTTATCCAGTAGAGTAATGATTTGATATTGTACATACTGCTTAGAACACTCATTTGAAATACTGAATCCTAGACATATATTCTAATTACACCATTAAATAGTCTAGAAATTAAGGTATGTCTATTGTTACCTTGGTGTTTATTAGAAAGTCTAGAATTCTACTGGACATACTTTCAAAATCACTAGGTTATGAATCTGAGTGCTTTCACGTGTACAGGATGTTAAATCTACTGCTTAATACATGCAAAATGATATTGAGGTTGTTTTTTTGGTCGAGGGGGGGCGTGTAAAAGGAGTTTTTACTTTTTCTTTAGCCATTCAGTTGTCAAACACTGGGATTCTTACATAGTTTTACTTATTCTGGGGAGTCGGGCTTGAACTTATTGGTAAGCCCGGTTGATATTGTTGCTCAAGTAATTTAGTCTGCATAAAAAACTCAATCATTTGAAAGAACAAAGACATAAATGTATAGCTTGTGATTACCGTTTCCTCCCTTTCTTAAAATTTCTGTCTTGGCTGAATTATGTCATTTATTTATCTTTTCTTGAGGTCGTGCTTTGAATGTAAAATTCACATTTGTCTTGTCTCGCGCATTAGTTTATGTGTCAAAGGTCCTATTTCAGATTTTCAACATTTTCAGAGGGGTATTGCTTTCGCTGTAATTGATTTGTTTTGGTATAGGGTAGTACAATTGTGCCGACTAGACCTTGAACTTTGAGCTACATTTTTCATCCCAGTCAAGGCCAATAGAAGCGAAGACTCTTTGCAATTTGACCAACAGATAAAGAATTAAAAGACGGCTTATGGTAACATCAGAGATATGTCGCTGTTTTGAGCATGACATGATAATAGAGAGCAATTCAAAAAAATTATCTAAGCAAAGATGAAGAGAGAACGGCAACTATTTCATGTCTGATTCCTTTTTTTAGTTTTTCTACTCAATCCGTGATATTAGTATTGGTGGCAGGTGCGTATGTAACGGTCACGCCAGTACTTGTGACGTCACTGATCCTAGGGAGCCATATAAGCTACTTTGTAACTGCCAGCACAATACTTGTGGTGCTCAATGCGAATATTGTTGCCCGGGATTCGTTCAAAAGAAATGGAAACAATCAAAGGCAGGGAAACCTTTTGTCTGCGAACGTAAGTTTATTTCTAATTAGTTAATGTAACTATGCTTACTAGCAATATGGAATGGATACGATGGTTCTAGCTGCTTTTCTTTTCAGTACAATAAAAATTGAATTAGCTTGTGCCGGTTCTCGTTATAAAACTTATGTTTGATTTTTGTCATAAAAGACGAAATGAGATTGAAGTATTGCTAAATCATCAAACAGTTGAACTATACGAAATTTATTTTGAAATATTTACGAGTTGGAAAAAGAGAAAAATCGTAGTGTGAAATATTAAATCAAAAGATAATGGGAAACTGATAAAAGAGGAAATTCAAGTTCGTCTATGAAAAAAAACGTCATCCTGAAGTATAAGCAAAATCATGATAATTATAAAAATCTACATAGAAAAAGTAATTGTATTTATTTGAAGTTTTTTCATTTATTTGAATTTTTTTATTTGCTTTACATTAGTTGGAGGTTAAGAAAAAAAAAACATGTTTATGAAAGGAAATAACGTTTCAAATCTTAAATTAAACATTTAAGTGAAATTCAGATTCCCATAAAATAAACTTAAGATTGTTTTTCAATTCTATTTGATGTGTTACACTTGTCTGTGGCGCTAGTTGTTAGTTCTTTTAAACCACGTAGTTTTTAATATTCTTTGCCTTGTAGCCGAAAATGATATTACAGCTAAATGGACGGGTTTTCCTACTAAGTAATGTTTGTTATTTTTATCATAATCTGTCTTCAATGACTTAACAAAAACGTGAATGTGTCCAAACGATGTTCTGCCTAGAATGATTTTTCAGTGTCTCACCAGTGGTCACAGCTTAGATATACAATATAGTTATAAAGACTCCTATTTTGCCCATGAGAAGCTTTTGGTACAGAGCTCTGAACTCGGCGCCTCCTCCAAGCCCGCGCTCCGACGCGTAGATCATACTACAACATGATAGGCGCGAACGCAATTTTGTTTTGTTTCCAACCGGCATAATTTTCACAAAGCAATGAATCAAAGCCTTACGATTCTATTCACGACTCAGTCCAATTGCTCCGACTTTTAGATTCAGACTGCGAGTTTCCTGTCTCCAGCCGCTAGAATCGCTACCGCGCACTGTGTCCCAAAAGTAAATCGAGTCTTCATAACTTTATTGTATATCTAAGCTGTGCCAGTGGTGAAGAAAAAGAAAAGGAGAGACATTGGTGCAATCAAACAGTTCGTGGTAACAAACTGTAGTAAAGGAGCAACCCGGCTCAATTGTAACTGAAACTCTAAAAAACGGAATTTTTATGCTAAAATATACATCAAAAGAATCGGATTTTCATGCTGATTTTAAATATATAAGTTTCATCAAATTTAATATTTGTGATCAAAAGTTACGAGCCTGAGAAAATTTGCCTTATTTTGGAAAATAGGGTGAAACACCCCTTAAAAGTCATAGAAATTTAACGAAAATCACACCATCGCATTCGGCGTATCAGAGAACCCTATAACAAAAATTTCAAGCTCCTATCTCAAAAAGTAGAATTTCGTATTTTTTGCCAAAAGACAAATCACGAGTGCGCGTTTATTTTTTTTTTCTTTTCCCCAGGGGTCATCGTATCGACCCAGTGGTCCTAGAATGTTTCAAGACGGCTCATTCTAACGGAAATGAAAAGTTCTAGTGCCCTTTTTAAGTGACCAAAAAATTGAAGGGCACATAGGCCCCCTCCCACGCTCATTTTTTCCCAAAAGTCTACGGATCAATATTTTGAGATAGCCATTTTGTTCCGCATAGTCTAAAACCATAGTAACTACGTCTTTGCGAATGACTTACTTCCCCAAAATCCCTGGGGGAGGGGCTGCAAGTTACAAACTTTGACCAGTGTTTACATACAGTAATGGTTATTGGGAAGTGTACAATCCCTCGCTCTTTACGCTAAAGTTTGACTCTTTGCCACAATTCTACTTTTAAAACAATTAAAAGCTTTAGCGTAAAGAGCGAGGGATTGCGGAGGGGACAACCCATTTCATATACGGAGTAATTTCTGTTCGTTTTAAGTTTTAATGTCGGTCCTTACTTTCAGTTAAAAAAACTAATTTTTTCTATTTAATTCCTGCTAAAACCTGACTTTCCTTGTTCAAGGCGGAGCTATAATTGTTTCAAAAAGGCTTTTTGACCATACTTAATCGAATGTGGTAATTTTTTTGATCCGACGCCATCCAACCCTACTTTCAGGAGTCTCAGGCTATTTTTCGAAATTTTCATAAAACATTTTTTGCAGTGAACCTTACCATTAGCTTTAGCGGAAATAACAATTACAATCCCTGAATAAGCTTCAAATGGTGATTCTTCCTCACTTGACATTTTCTCGAACTTTTTTTTAAATTCTCAGATACCTATGGGCTACCGATAGATACCGATCGTTC
This sequence comes from Artemia franciscana, assembly GCF_032884065.1. Taxonomy (NCBI): domain Eukaryota; kingdom Metazoa; phylum Arthropoda; class Branchiopoda; order Anostraca; family Artemiidae; genus Artemia; species Artemia franciscana. Next base: position 22,296,681 of record NC_088868.1, on the reverse strand, counting down.
TTCCGACCCAACCATGATCTGCTTAAAAAAAAAATTAACTATAGACTTGACAACAAATTTTATTATTTGGTTGAAATCAGTGACATTGTTAAAGAAAAAGATGACAATCTTGCAATTATTTAAATTTAGTATAGAAATATTATTAATGGCATTGGAACAAAAATACAGTTGCATAGAGTCTGTAATTTCATAAGATGGCTAACACAAATAAAATTGCCTCCATTAATCATGGCTCATTCACTATTCATTAGAAATTTACTCAGAAGAAGGGTAATAGTCATCCTCAAGAGAATATTTATGCCACCTTGGGTGTTAACCGCCCTCTTATCCGGGTAGCCATAGCGCATTGAGCGTAATATTTATTTATTCGTGTTGATGTTAAATATTTTTTTTCTCTTTTCTTGTATTACTCCACTTCATTTCCTGTATAGTGGGTTATAAATAAATTATTATTATTATTATTTCATAATTACGCTTGTAGAACATTGAGATATTTGCTATGTCAAATCACTGTGTCAAACGCTCAATCAAGTGTCAAACGCTTGAACGTCAAACATTAAATGTCAAGTTAATTAAATGTCAATGTCAACTTTGTGACAGTGCTGTGGATGAAGCTGTGCCTAAATGCTCTGGCGGTTTCGATTAACTATGACTTTTTTCCTAATAATTAACATGTCTTATGCTTTTTTCAATGCTGTACCCTCCCCTTTAACCTGAACAAGGCAGCTTTCCCGAAACAAGATTGCATCTACATCCTTGATCTTCAGGGTATCTGTGTGAGCTTAAGGTGTCCCAGAAAAAGAAAACATACAGTTGACGGAGTAATTACGATTTGTAATGACATATGTCACAAACATATATAGGCATAACATATGTTTATGGGAATAAACATATATAGGCATTATCCTATTTGTGCAAGTCGAGGTTTAGCTATAAATATGTGTTTCTTCTCCTTTTGCAAAGCTCGACTGGAGCCTTTATCACTGATATGCTTTGTTTATTATTCATGGATTTTAGAAGTTTATTCAAGTTCATAAATTCAGCATTGACAGTAGTATTATTTATATCTTTTTTCTAGCTTGTAATTGTTTTGGACACTCTGACGAGTGTGAGTATGACGAAGAAATCGACAGAGAGAGAAGATCCCTTGATATTGAGGGTAATTATGAAGGCGGGGGCGTTTGTCAAAACTGTCGTGACAACACTGAAGGAGTCAATTGTGACAGATGCAAATCTAGATATTTCAGACCTTTTGGGAGACCTTTAAATGCTACGGATGTTTGTGAACGTAAGTTTTCTCGTCTTGTTTATTTTATTTGCTTAAAATTTCCTTCGCTTCTTCCTTATGTTAGTTTGGCTATGGACTTTTCTTGATCAAGAGATAGTGTGCTGGAAGACTTGTATTGCTTTGTGGGGGTCTATAGCTTGCCCGTGAGGGTGTCCACCAGACTACTGGGTGGAGGTCTTTGCCGAAATATCTAGGTTTGTCTTTACTTTGCTTCTTTTCCATTGGCTGAAAATCACCCTCGTTTTGGTTTCTTAATTTCTTTTACATTTTTTTTTGTTGAATGTCAGTGAAATTAGAACGCATTAAACTTCATATGTCTCTTCAAATACAGGTGACTAAGCCCGCTCGCTTCCAAGGTATTTATAAAAAAAAGGTAAAGATAAAAACACTTTAAATTCGTATTAAACGCAATGAACCGCAAGTAAAAATTTATCGTGAATAGCTGAAGGTGGTAAAACGGCCCCTCAAATTTGGGATTTTTTTTTTAAGTTTTATTTCAAGATCAATCTCTAATTTCATGAGAAAAAAGGTTGTCTTTTAAAATTAAAGTTATGTCCTTTTTAAATTATGGAGAATTGATCGAGATCGTTGAATTAGAATAACGTTGTTTCATACATGGCTAAATGTGACCTAAAATACCACTCACATTATAGTAATGTGGCTGGCCAAAACTTTAATTGAAATGATGATAGTCCCAACGGCGAAGTAGGAAAGAGTGGCTATGATGATATTGATCATGTGGATTGAGAGTAGAACGTATAGCCCTTCCCACGAGGGCTGTGGGGTTGTCATCCCCCGAAGACATAATTACTGGACTTTTCAGTTATGCTGAACAAAATATCTATCTCAAAATTTTGATTAAATTTGTTTGGGGAAATAATGGTCGCGGGGTAGTGGTTTCTCTCCAGTTACTTTTGGCTCTTAAAAAGAGCACTAAAACTTTCAATTTCCGATCGAATGAGCCCTTTTCGAAGTTTATTTAATAACTTCTTCTATACCACAAGCCTTGGTCAGAAAAAAATAACACATTGTGCCGACACCGTTCTTTACTTAGGCAGTGCTATTGTGCTTCCTATGACAAAAGAGGAAGTGCCATAGGAAAGTGTTTTTTTTCTGTCAGTTTTGTCAGAAAACATGAATTTTTTTCCCAGTGACAGGGAATGAATTCGTCAGGGTTCTTAAATCCTTTACGAATATTTTAAATCCTCCAGCTTGAAAAACGAGAAATCAGGAAATAAGTTTGATGGTCCTTCAGGTGATCAGAATAAACCTGTCTAAGTGTTTGTCGCCTTGAATAATGGTTGCACAAAGAGAGAATGCTCAACAGAAGTAGATGGGTTCTGGAAACTGAATAATTTCTTCTTTTTCTTCCAGCTTGCGCGTGTGATGTGTTCTATTCTACCGGCAACTGTGCAGAAGGTTCTGGGAAGTGTGAATGTCGTAAGGAGTTTGAAGAGCCTGATTGCGACCGGTGCTCGTTTGGCTATTTTGGTTATCCAGACTGCCGACCATGTGAATGCAGTATCAATGGAACACGAGTTCCTGTTTGCGAAGTTGGAGGTGGACAGTGTCCCTGTAAGGAGAATTATGCCGGCAAAGCTTGCGATCAGTGTGCTGAAGGATATTATAACTATCCTGAGTGTATTCGTAAGTTTTTTTGTTATTTTCTTTCAGCGTTTGATTAATAGAAGATTCAAAAAGTCGACCACGACCACTAGTAAGGTCAATTTACAATGTGAACTGTTATGCTATCTGGTAAGATTAAATTCAGTTTAATTTAATTCAATGTTGCTTTGAAAGGAATCCATCTGTTTTTAGAGTACTTAGGCAGAATTTTGTAAATTTTAATGCCCCAATTATGACTTAGGCCGTGAACGCACCAAAAAATACAAAGTTTCAGTTCTGTTAGGCCAAGAGCGATCTTTGTCAGTTCTGGACATATCAAATACTGAAAATTGATTCGGCAGTTGTTTGTTTTTATTGATCTAGTATTACTTTTATTGGTAATTCTTTGTTGATTGCTTGTTTACAATGAAGATAGGGTGGTGCTTTAAGGTACTGCATCCTCTTAGTGTCAAAAACTTTTCAGATAGCCTTCATATTTACCCATGGGCTGTTCAATACTTTTGGGAAATAGTTAGCACTAAGTCATGATAAGGCGTCCAGCTAGGGCCCCAAGATTCAGATAAGATAATTGATCTTTTAACACTATCAGTGGGTCTTTTTGCAAAAAAGAAAATGAAGAGTTGAGCTGTAAGGCCAAAAATTCTCTAACATGATAGAGAATTCTCAATGGCCGACATGAGCTCTCATAAGAATTAGAATTTGAATATTTTTGGAATGGAAGCAGTTCAGGACTGGCCTTCATGACATTTTTTTGAGAATATTAGGGAAAAAGAACTCTTTGGTTCGAAAGTTTGCCCAATCTCACAGAGATGGGCAAGACTTCCCTGAATTTAAAAAATTTGCTCTTCATATCACTTTATTTTTAATCTAATTTGATATTATCTAATTATATAATTGTAATCCTACTTGAATTGCAACTGGTTTTGAACACCACTGTTCGAAGGCTAGCTTATGCAGCTATGTTGGATTCAGGTGGCTGACCTAAGGTGACGAGTTGTCAAAAGGTGCCGTCCTTTGTGAAAAAGATGTCGGGCAATAATCTCAGTTTTGGACTGTCATTATTTTAATGTTCTATGTTTTCCTCGTTAGGATAGGTTTTTGTGGCTATTAGTTGTGAAGCCTCCCTAAGCAGGCACACATTTTATATTAGTGAATTAAAATCTATGAATTAACTCTTTGACTGACCTCCTAATGTAGAGGGCTTTTCTTTGTTACTAGACTTCTTCACAACAGAGTCGCTTGTCTGTGAAATTCGTGATTATTCTCCCTTTTTCGGAGAAATTTTGAAGACTATGGAAAATCTTGAAACAATAAACATGCCTTCCGAGTACAGAACAAATTAAAACAGGAAATTAAATGTACGTAACTTTTGTGCTATTTTTAGACACAGCAAATACTATTTAATAAGCTATTTTGGTTAAGGTGAGGCTATTGAAATTCCCATGTTTGTGTTTAAATCCGCCATAATATAGCATTCTATTTGAACCTTCTAACACTTTGCATTAAGCTAATGTTACAGTGAGTAACATTACTTACTCACTTACTCACATCAATGTAACAGTAAGTAATGTTACTACAATGAGTTACAGTAAGTAACTCACTGTATATGGGACGTAATTGTCTCTGAATTCAAATTTTTTTTTAGGATATTTGTATATATCCTTTCGTAGTCCAAGCTGGGGCCGACGTGTCTCATAAAATCATATCAATATTGTTACACGGCTCGGTTTATTATCAGCAAAGGTAGACCTACTGGGTTTTTCAAGTATGCTGAACAAAATGGCTATCAAAATGACTGAGAAAAAAAGGGGGAGAAGGGGTCTAGTTGACCTCCAATCCTTATAGGTCCCTTAAAAAGGTTACTAGAACTTTTAATGTGACTTTTCTCAATATTCTAGGACTATGGTTCGATGGAATCTCCTTCTAGGGAAAACAAACGAAAAACTAACAAAAAAAAAAGAAACAAGCATCTATGATCTTTCTTTTTGCAAAAGTACAAAATTCTACATTTTTGCGGATGGAAGTTTCTAATTTCTTCGATAGATTTCTCAGATACGTCTAAAAATTATTGTGATAAACGGATTATATATTTTTCAAATGCAACTTTAGAAAATCCAACTACGAATACCGGCTCAACCTACGCTCCTTCTCGACCTGCGGTCAGGGCATTAATTGGTCATGCATTTGTAGACATACTACGCATTTAGGTCTTTATTTCCCAATTATAAGGAATTTAAATTCAAATTCAAATTTACTTTATTTAAAAAACATGCGATGGACAGAGCCGATTGCTAGTTTTTATTGTCATGCACACACAAAAATCCATCGACAAGTCAAAATTAACATTCACAAAATTATAAAATTTTACCGCAAAACAATTTGCGGTAAGTACATAAACTTTTCATTTAAATTAACAAGATTTTCATTATTAGAGCTTATTTCACAATAAAATGAAAGTACCTTTGAAAGGGGCCTGACCATCTTATTTGGCTTTATTTGGAACGTTTCGATAACTATTTAATTCCCAACTTTTTTTTAGCTTGTGAGTGCGACAGTCCAGGGTCTGTATCAGAAGCTTGTGAATTTACAACCGGTCAATGTGAATGCAGTCATAATTTTGCTGGCCGAACTTGCAACCAGTGTGAACATGGCTTTTTCAACTTCCCTGATTGTCAATGTAAGTTCTGTCCTAGTTTTGTGTTTATCTCATTGCTTTTTTTCTGAAATTATATGCTCGTTTTGTATTCTATCAGAAAGCAGCACCTTATGTATTGAAGCCTTATGTATATTTCTACCGTAATATACCTTGGGAGGGGGTGCTGCAATCCTAAGGAATAAGAACACAAATAGTCAGACCCGAAGCTAAAAGCCGTGTGAAGCAGAGAATATATTTTTGTGGTCCTAAGGTCTTTGTTGTGGTCACTGTATGCATTTTTAAGGCCGTGATTAAGTGAACTGATGGAACACGAAAATCCCCTGTTAAAACTGAAAATTTATAGTTAAAAAGTATTATTATTGATTTAATAAGTATTGATTGGCGGAAGATACCGCTCTTAATTTCAGGCCGTAGCTTCTTGAAGATGCTACAAAATGTTTGCTAGCATTTTGCTCTATTTCCTCTAATTGCTTAGAAATCTTAGAAAAAGTCTAGACCTTTTCACAAGTGTACTCTCTGAAGGATATCGCTTTTAGAACAACATTGGTGCTATCATGAGCAGAAGACAATAACCTGTAAGATGATTGCAGCCATTTTTCGATGTATTTTCCTGTTTTTCGAACAGTCCCATAGAATATTTTCAGCTCCCTGAAATATTTACAAGTTTTTTGCCAGAAAGAATCGTTTCAGATCGCCCAAGAGACCAAATTGACAAGCTGGTATAATTAACCTTCTATTTCCGCCAATGAATAAGTGCTATTTGAAGGGTTTTTGACAATCGACGGTCTCTACTGAATTGAGAGACAGAAGGCTACCCCAACTTCAATTTTGAATCTCAATGTTTTCAAGTTCACTTAATCACTTCCTTAATTTCATGTTTACTAAGCAAAGAGACCAGCCATGACTGAGAATAACTGTATTCCCTATGCATTGCTCAGATTTCTCTTGAAATATCTTCAATCGGTATTTACCAAAATAAAGTTGTATAATTGAGCTTAACGCGACATTGGAATTATTTTTTTAAACATTAAAAAACTACTCAAAAGCTGTAAATTGTAAGAGTAACATGTCTCACAGTTTTAGGCAATGTAGTATTTTTTAGTTCAAATACTTAGATTATGTGCATTTCTGGTTTTTGTTGTAATTATATTAAAGGAATGTAATATTTCAGTATAGTTGATCATTTCAAAAAAACATGTGACAATTTCGTTTTACTATTTGGCTTATGTAATGTCAAATTTAGAAGGAATTTTGTTTTAGAATAAGAAAGATGGCTCCATGAGTTTTTTGTTTGCATTTAGACAGTAATGCTAGAACGGGCAGATAAAATAAAAACCGCAGTTTTCTGCTAAATGTATTTTTTTATAAAAAAAAGAAAGCATATAATAATAAAATAATATATATATATATATATATATATATATATATATATATATATATATATATATATATATATATGTATATATATATATAGTACACAATTGCAAAATTATATTGTACACATTATCCTGAAAGTAGGCAAAAGAAAAACGGTTTACGCTTATATTCTAAAAGGAAATGGGTATATGGTGCTTTAAAGGGTTTTTTCTGTTTTGATCATCTGTGTGCTACATGATACCAGCTAAGATTTTGCTGTTTTTGCCTAGAAACTTGTGTTTTTGTGGGCTACGTGGCCAGATTTGAAATAAAAAACTGACATCAACTAAGGAAACCTCCTATTTTTTACTTGGAATTAAAGTTGAAATGATGGTATATGAATACAGAGTCAATATATAGATGATATAAAAAAAACCCTGCTGAAATTGAATGATTTGATTTTTACTAATTATTTTGTATATTTGGATAGGGTGCATGCTAGTAAAAAACTTCTGAAGAGTGCCCAGTACTGAAAAAATTGTAAATTTCCGTACTGAAAAACTGTAAGCCGAACTGAAAAATTAAAATTCAAGGGTAAATGTATAATTAAATAGTCAATCAAGTCACTGAACTCAAGTATTCAATTTTTATCAAGATTTGGTACTCCTTACAAAATTAATTTGTTTAAGAAAGGCACCTTGATTTATTCAAGTTTGTTCCCTGTCATTGTAAAAGTTAAAAAATTCGAACGAGAATAATTACCGAATAGAAAATGCAAATATATAAAATGCTTCAAACAATCTGTTTTTTAATTTTATCTTGGAACCAGATTGAAACTGGATTTCTTTTTTTTTTTTTTTTTTTAGTATAAGTAAGGACGTTTCTATGTAGTTACTTTCTGGATTTGATATAAAAAAAAAGAAAAAAAAATGTTGACTTTTCTATTTAGCATCGATCAATAATGAGAAACTCTATTCTTCAGAATTTCCACTGTATTTTAGTCTGATATTAAAGTCATGTTGATATATCCGGTATCTTGTTTGCATTGTCTTTTTGTTTGCATTGTCTGTTTATCGTTATATCATATTTTTTGGTTTGTTCACTACTTGTCGTTTTTCTTTTCCATCTTGTCTTTTGTTTCTTTTCACTGTCCTTAAACACCAAATTCATTTGTGGTTCTATCAAATTTCTCTTGATCTAATTAAATTTAAGATCAATTTTGGTCTGATATCAAAGCCTTATTGATAAACTTCGTATCTTAAGTGTATTGTTCTTTTCGTATTTTATTTTGCCTTACTGTCTGTTTTTTTTTTTACTTATCTCTTTTCAGTTTGTGTTCTTTAACCTAGTTTCTTTCTGATTTTGTGTCTATTGAATGACCAGTAGATAGATAAATTACCAATCAATATAATAATACAATCTTGGCACTGCTATTGTTAATAAATGAACGATTTAATCTTCATGTAAATATTTGTTTTCTATATTGTTTGGGGGAGGGGGCTAAAAATTGGATTAGTCCTCGCACATGATATGAATTCTGAATTCATGTATATCCTCAGTGTAGGACAGGATGTTTTCTCTTTCTTACCCTAAATAATATCCAAGGTCCCCTCTGTCCAAGATTTTTTTTTATTATTATTAAAACATACAGTGGTATGGATGTTCATGCCCATGATCATGATTTTCAGCTATATGATTTCACTTTTAAGAAATTTCTCCAAGTAGTGTAATACTTGCTGAAGTCTCAACCGAATAGGAACACCTCTGAAAGAGATTGAAAAGTAGCTATCAAATAGGCACGTACACATTTTTTTTTATCGGGATGGGGCTGGGCAATAAAAAGTTATGTGATAATTTGAGTAACAAGTACCAAGAAATTCGTGAGAATATAGGATTTTGGAAGGAGAGTCTAAGCCCCGAGCCCTCTGCTCCTTCGTACATGCCTGTAGAAAAAAAAAACAATATATTGTCACTTCTTGCATTAAAAGTCACAATTCAAATATGTGGCACTTGGCACCAGAGGTTGCAATTCCACGATTTTTTTTTGTAATTATATATGAACTAAATATTCAAAATGTGAGCAAAAATACATAAAAAAACAACAACAAATAACAGATTAAGACTTGAGTACATTTTTGCACGAAACAAAATTTTTATTGAAATATACCCATTTACATAAATTAGGTCCTAGTTTCTGGCTGAGTTCATCTTGTACTACTCATATTAACATTTCCCTTTTTATTGCTTAGATTGTACGTGTGACCCCCGAGGAACAACAGAAGAAATTTGCGATAAAAATTCCGGGGAATGCCAATGCAAGGAAGGCTATGATGGTGCAAGATGTGACCGATGTAAACCAGGCTACTTTGGATACCCAGACTGTAAACCATGTGATTGTCATGATGCAGGTAGTGCTGGTGCAGTTTGCTCACCGAACGGACAGTGCCCATGTTTACCAAATTACTCAGGAAGAGCTTGTGATAAGTGCAGTCCTGGATACTTTAAGTTTCCAGAATGTAAAAGTAAGTTCAGTTCATTTTCCAAGATTACTTAAATCTTAGAATGTATTTCCATGATGTTTTTATAGACATAACCTAGTAACAGTCTAGTTATAAAATCTTTATTTGAATGGGATACAGCTTCACAAGGTATACAGTTCAAGCTAATTCTGGAAATGTAGTGTTAAAACTGTACTTTTTTTCTACAAAATAAGTGCATTAAAGAGCATTGAACAGAGAACTCCAAACTACTAGTTAGCTATCACAAACTAACAAACTGAAAAAAGTGTCTTGCAAAAACAAAATAAAACAAAGTGTTATTAATTTATTGACAAATTTTAGTAAAATGCTAACCTTTGGTACGTATGAAATATTGGAAAACTATCGAATTTCTGTCACAGAAATGACAGTTTTATCAGGAACGCCTGCAGACAACTTTATTACCACTACGATGAAAAGAAGAACGTTGACAAACAAAATAAAGCAAAAGAAAACAGGACTATTTAAAGTTTATTATTTTTACTTATGATCTAAATTTATTGTAAAATTAATGATGCTAAAAATCACATGATGGTAAGACAGCTAACCTTATTGATCATGGTATTGTAAATTGAAGACTGGCGTGATTAATACAAGTTACTAGAATATATGGGAGTGCTGATATTGATCTTAAAAGTAAAGATCACCATCTTAGCCGTGCCTAGGGTTAATTTAAAAATGAAAGTTAGGAAGTGTAGATATCTTCCTGGCAGTTGTGACGTTTGTAGACTCCAAGATGAAAATTCGAGAGAAATTTTCTAGGAATAGTTGAATACTAAATTAGAGAGCCTAAAATTTGCAAATATAGAAGATGGAAATAGTTTGTGAAGTTACAGATGGTGTCTTGGGGAGAAAGTTTAGAAACTCAGCTGGGAATAGTAGTGAAAATACTTTAATTTTATAGAAGGAATGATCGCATAACTTCGTCGAGGGCTCCTTCTATTGGAAATAGAAAGTTCTAGTTCCCTTTTTCCGAGTCAACAGGGACCGGAGGGCAAGTGGCCCTTCTGCCTTCTTTACCTCAAATCCATTCGATCGAATTTTTGAGATAGCCATTTTGTTAAAATAAGACAGAAGATCGGCTAACAAAAAGTCCAGGCTCAACACAAACTCCCAAAGTCCTGGGACAAGTGTTGTATGTTGTGTCCAGGGGACATATAAGGTTCTTATGCAAGTGTTTTGAAAATAGTTCAAAGATCAGATAAGCCAAACCCCCACCCCACTCAAAAAACTTATGAACGATATTTTATTCCAAAACATAAGTGAGCTGACCCCTGGCCTTCTCTGCATGGCCCGACCCCTCCCCGCCCCTCCAAAAAAAATTGTTAATGATATTCTATTCAAAAAATTATTGCAACTCATTCCTGGTTCTCCACCCCTCCCCCCTTCTGAAAAAAACAACAATCTATTCATAATATTTTATTCCAAGATTTATGGGAGCTGACCCCTTGTCCTCCATGGCCTGATATCCCTCCCTCTCCTAGAAAATTATCAATGAGAAACCACGAAAACTGGCCCCTGTCCCTCCCTCTTTGGGCAACCCCCCCGGACAAACTTAGTAACGAAATCCTATTATAAAAATCATGGGAGCTGACACATTGCCCTCCCTCCATGCCCCCCCCCCCCATACGAAAACATTATCAACGACATTCTATTCTAAAAATCATAGGAACTCAGTTTAATTTTATTAGCTCTTTTAAAAACATCTTCACTGCAAACAAAAGTATGGCTACTGCCCATTTTCCTAACGGTAATAGCATAAGGCATATTGCACATTTGGTGCTTTACTAAAACGAATTATATTACAAATATTCTCTTTTGTTCTTATTACAAAATGGAAAATAAAATAAAAATTGTAGTGAAACCAGACCAGGATTTACCAATAGGCACACTAGGCCCTGCGGCTTTCATTATTTCCGAAGTTCTGAGGACTTCCCCGAAAATTTTGCAAAAATGGAACGGCAAAAATGACGCTTGGGCCTAGAAGCGTCAAAGCTTTAAATTCGGCCCTGGATGAAACAAATACTCGAGCTTGATTTGCATATTTAATTTAAAAGTGTCACCCGTTTTAAGATTTATTTACTCATTTATATTAGTACCTATTGCATGTTTGTTTGCTATGACTGTTTATTTAATTTTTGTTCATTTTGCGTTTCATTTATACTTCAGTAGCAAAATATTTTTGTTCGTTTTAAGCTTGATTTGCATATTCAACTTAAGTTTTACTCGTTTTAAGACTTATTTAATCATTTATATTAGTACCTGTTGTATGCTTTTTTGCTATGATTGTTTATTTAATTTCTGTTCGTTTTGGGTTTCATTTATTCTTTAATAGTAATTTCTGGTCTTTTTGAGTTTGAGTTATTGTAGGTTTGTATTTGTTCTGATCTTAAATTTAATATGGCCATTACTTATCTTTAGAAAACTTCTTTTTCGGGAAGTTTTTTTTAAATTAATTAAAAAAAGATGGCTCTAGGTGCTGATACTCTGGTAAGTGAGATTTTCAAATGTGGTGGTTGTGAAGTTAGAGATCAATTACTGGAGATTACGAATATGACGTTTGAAAACGGGGGAGTACCTAGCGATCTAAGGAAAACTTTGTTTAAATCCTCTATAAGACAGGTGATAAGAGTGAGTGTAATTATAGCGATTTTAGCTTTATTTCTGTCGGAATCAAATTGATTTGTATGATTGTATTTTTAAAAAAACTTTTAGAAAAACTCTAATTAAACCTCTTCACAAGAAAGGTGATAAGAGTGAGTTTGATATTATAGAGGTATTAGCCTGGTTTCTGTAGGAAGCAAATTACTCAATATGATTAGACTTTAAGATGCTGTAGGTGCAATTTTAATAGAAGAAGAGTGTGGTTTTAGGGAAGGTAGAGGAAGCTTCGACCAAATTTGCACCCTTAGATTAATAATTGAGAAATGTCTGAGTCATCAAATACCTTTTGTCCTAGGTTTTATAGATTATGAGCAAGTGCTTGATTCAGCTAATAGAAGAGCTATAGTGAAGGTCCTATCCTTATATGGTGTGTCGGATAAATACGTTAAAATTATTAGTGCTAAGTACGAGAATAACATTGGTGCAGGTAAGGTAGGAAATGAGGTTAGTTGCTGATTTAGTATTAAATCAGGAGTTAAACAGGGTTGTGTTCTATTTCCATTTGTCTGGATCACTTTGATGGACTTTGTCTCAGTGAGTACAACAAAGGTGATGGTAGAATACGGAATCAAATTGGGGAACTAAAACTCTCCTAGACTTAGATTATGTTGATATTTTAAGCATTCTAGATGAAAATGTTAGGAAAAAAAAATTATTTTCCGGAGGTTTTGAGAGCTCAGGGTGCAATAATAGGTTAGAAAATTAATTTTAAGAAGACGAAGTTGGCAAGACTAGGAATAAGTGAAAGTGAAGAGATGATGTTTGGTAACAAGAAGATCGATCAAGTGAACAGCTTCACTTACCTATGTAGTATTATCAGCGAAGACGGTGAGTACAGTGAAGATATCAAAAATAGAGCCAAGACTCAGGGTATTTTTAACAGTTAAAAAAAAGTTTTGAAGAATAGGTAGATGCATCTCAAAACCAAGACTCGAATATTGGAAGCTGCAATGATTGCAGTGATTAAGTATGGTTCTGAAGCGTGGGTGCTTCGAAAGAGGAAGGAGGATTTGTGAGATGTTTTCCTGCGTAGTTGTCTACTGATCTTTTTGGGCACCTGTCTGACTGAGCATGTTTCATATAGTAACGGTTCAATCCTGCTTTCTAGGGTTATAATGAGATAAAAGCTTAAGATAGTTAGGACACGTTCTGCGAATGAAGGATGACAGATTGCCAAAGATCGTCCTCGTTTTCCCTACGACGAGGTCGTAGGGGAAGATTTATTGGAAATCAAAACTTCCTGGATGGTTTAAAGAGGGAGGCTTTGAATAGGAGTGTGGACCGTCAAGGAGGACGAGCGTGCGTTGCTCTGTTGGCCTCAGGCGGCTTCTTGCTGTAGTGAAATGTCAGCAGTAGTAATAGTAGTGTTTGGGAAAGGATAGTAAAGATCTCCACAAAGCACATGCACAGGAGTCTTTTCAAAATATTATTGTTGAACACAATAATTTTCCAATTGACAACCCTGTCTGTTTTGGGCTGTGTAGCTTCGTAGTTATTTCCCTTGCTGTCGAGAACATAGTGCCCCTTTAATACAACAAAAATAAAAAAAGACCTTTGTTTCTAAAAAAGGAATAAGCGAATTTAAAGTTAAACAAAAATTAATTAGTTTATATAAGCTATCATAGTTGAAATAAACAGGAATTACGAGATTAAAGAAATAGTACCTAAAACGAAAATAAAGTAAAACACCAATCGCAAGGCCCTGGAAGTATTGCAGCAATTACTTCATGGGTCATTATTACGGAACAGTTGATTTCGTTAAACCATGTGGCACAACTATGAGCCCGGCTCTTAGTTCTCATCAAGTTTGGTTGAGACCTGATACCACCTTCTCGTAAATGCTCTTATCAAAGAATTTAGGAACCTTTCAGCCTTTTGATCTCTCAATATATGTCGGATTGAGACAGGGCTCTGAAATCACGTTTTAGGCAATTAGCTATTGCTTCTGTGTAGTTTTATTGTTTGTGATTAAATTAACATATAAGAATAATTGACCAAACAAAACTCTTAATTTAGACAATTTATTTAATTTCCAGTTGAGCGCAAATGATGCTCTAAGCATGTCTATCCAGTTTTACTTTAAGTTATTTGCTTATTTGTCAGTAAGTGGCAAACTACATTCTAGTTCGAAAGAATTTGCAACAACAGGCGAATATATAGTTGACACTTGACAGAAACCATTTGTGACAATAAATATATTTTTGCTGTTTCGGACAAAAATTAATTACGTCACTGTTTTCTGTTTTCAAATTCATTTCTTTTAAATATATAGATAAATATAACTGACTAAACGAAATTTGGTTTTCAGTAAAGCACAAATGATACCCTAGCAATATAGCAATGAAGATGCCAAACATTACTTACTTCGAGACCAAAGTTTAACCTCTTCTTGGTTCAAAATTAAAATATATTTTTCTGATAGACATTTTTAAGCTGAATTAAAAAATTAGTCAGAAATTTTACATCACCTAATTGGGAGTGTGTGAAGAGGGAGGCTTTGGATAGATAGGGATGGGAATGGAGCGTTTACAAATAAATATAAATAACGTATAAATACATTTCAATATAAATCATTAAGTTTTTACGCTATATATATATTTTTTCTTAGTATGGAATGCAAATTAATACTGAAAAACTTCAATAGACCTTGCGCAAACAATGGGCGGTAGAAAAATGCTATTGCATGTGTGAATTCGGCGTAGGAGTTGATCAAGAAATTCAAACATTTTATGGCCAAAAATTACGTTTCCGAGCGTTATTAATAAGACAAGTTCTTACTCATTTGTATCTTCTTAGGCTGTAACTGCGATTTTTATGGATCTCTTGGGTCAGCTTGCGATGATGAAGGTGTTTGCCAGTGCAAACCTAACTTTAATACTGACAAATGCGACGTCTGTCGAGAACATTTTTACAACTATCCTGCATGTGAAGAGTGTAATTGTGACCCAGCAGGTGTCGTTGATTCATTTGCTGGCTGCGGCTCTGTACCAAAAGGAGAGCTTTGCGCTTGTAAAGAAAGGGTTGAAGGGAGAATATGTAACAAATGTAGACCCTTATTTTGGAACCTTCAAAAATATAATCCTCTTGGATGTGAAGGTATGATGCTGTAGACAATATTTTTCTAAGTCATTTATTTTATTGCGTTTTTTACTTGTCTTTTTCTTAATTGCACTTTTTAAGTTTTCATTTTATTACTTCTGATTTTTGTAACCTTTCATATCCTTAACATTCCCAGAAAAAAGATATATAACACTTTTACTGTCATCTATGTTTGTGTAAATGATTCAATCGCCATTTTTTCTTTTTGCGGCCCACATCGCCGCCCTCTTTTTTCTGTAATTTTTCTTAATTTGATAAATGATTTTTTTTTTTCGATTGAAGTAATTATGAAATTGGCACTCAGAATCACTACTAAATCATAGGACTAATGCAAATATAAACAAAACTGACGGATCGAGAATAATTGGAAGAATTATGAAAATATAGGACTATAGAAACGGTCTTAAAAGAAACTTCGGTTATGCAGAGTCAATAATCTAAGTTTTAAGTCGAAAGAAATTTTAACTACTATTTAATATAAATGCAGCTAAATCTTTTATGACTTCGATTTTATTGAAAGTGCTAATCGAAAGCCTAACTTCAGTTTAGACGGCCAATATTTTAATATTTAATCTGTCAGAACCTTAGGAGGCAAGGGCCTGGCCTGAGGGTCGACCCAGAGTGTTTGGGTCTTTCTCTTTCTATTTCAAGTAGGTTTAGCTTAAGGAAAAAATAATTTCATTTAGATTTTTCAACTAGATTTTGTTTTATTTTATGATTTCCACTAAAAGACTCTTTAAGACTTTGACTCCTAAAGCCTCGCGTAGATCTGAATATTTTAATTTTAAATTTATGGGAATAAATTTGCTTGGGCTTTATATAGAGAATAAATCCGGCTGCGAATAGAGAACTAAAATAGAAAATTGTTCTGGAGCAGCAATTTCCTTCAAAAGACCGACTGTATTACCATCACTTTTTTCTAAGCTAGCATCTATTCTCGTTTAAAATTCTAGATAATTCTTGACTGTCCCCCGGTTTCCCCGGGGATCCCCCGAAATTTTTAGAACTGAGACAGGGTTAGTAGTAAGGTATAAAATATTAATAAAACGTCAATTTGTCGAGGAGGAATTACATATGCTTAATACACGGTTTTTCTTTGTATTTTATCGAAAGAGGAAAACCTTTAAGCATTCCTGGAAACGCCTTGATCCGAATAACTCAAGAAATTTCAGCCCTCTCAAAATTTTATATGCTTGCTGATAAGCATTCAATTCATTTGTGCTCTCAATCCCTTTCGCTTTCATTTTCATTCCGATTTCTAAAGTAATGAATGCATAAAACTTGGTTATTTTATTAAAATAAACAACACGAAATTAAATTTAAGCAGAGAAAGATGCTAGTTTTTTTCTCATTATGGATCTTAGGGGCTCAATTTTGTCTTTTTTCACATTAGAACAGTTTCAGCGGTCGTTAAATCTAATGAATTGAAAACTATATTTATAGCTATTGCCGGATTGATTTTTCGGTTTAAGGAAAGACGAAATAAAGTCCCTGAAAACGACAAGTTTATTTATAATTTTAGGTGGAAATCGACAAAAATCTTTTTCGGTAGGCCGTCTGTCTTATTTTGCAATTTTAAGAACATTCCCTAGAATCCTGTGAAATGATTTTTTTTTCGTATCTGAGGTCCCAAAAGTAAATAACTAAAATCCGGCCTGTTACTGTCGGCTACGATTCTTTAGTACCATTTAACACATATAAGGGCAAAGCTTAAACTTTAGAAAAGATATTCTTTTAAGAATCTACTATTATGGATTCACAAAAGTCGTCTGTGACAAAGGTGTGACAAACGCGTAACCTTCCTTATTTTCACTTTCATGGATGCAGTGGTAACTTAACTTTGTAGATCCAAGCACGCCCCATAGTAACTGAAAATTAGAAAAAAAAACACGTTTTGAAAGAAATTACCCAATGAAAAATTATTACAATTTATAGCGGATTTAGGAGGTAACTATTTTGAGATTAAGCTCTGGATTGAAGAGTAATTATGAAAACAGATTGTCAGGAGTTCTAAAAGAGTTTCAAGAGTTTAAAAGAGTTTGTGTGAAATGATGATGAACCGAGATAAAAAGTGCATCGTTAGAATTCCAATGGGTGTAAAATCTTAAATAGGGATTTTATACTACCAGCTTGAAAACCTGAGAAAATCATATTCTATCTCGAGTTGCGCTGATGTGTCCCCTCTTCCATTTTTTATGCATTAGGAAGTAATATTTATTATCATTTTCAATCAGACTGTAATTGCAATGCTGCTGGTACCGCTGGAGGCCTTCGAGTATGTGACACAGAAACGGGAGATTGTCCTTGCAAGAAAAATGTTTATTCTCGCCAATGTGATTTTTGCAAAGATGGAACCTTTAATCTTCAAGAAGATAATGTCTTTGGATGCACCGGTAAGCAGATGGTTCCTAAAGGTGTTCTTTTTTTTTCTTAATAATGTTTTTAATAGTAAAACCAAGGGTTTGAATGTTTATTATAACTATGAACCAATAATTAATTGCCTAATCAATTGAACAATGAACCAAAAATTAATTGACTAATTAGCAACTCATTTTATTTTAGTTTTTGTGTCGCAGTGCTTCCTTTTTTCTTTTTCTTTTTTTTGGTATTGCGCAAAATATTTGCTTTTATAGGTGGGTTTGAGACTAAAGGCTTTTTAATGATAGCAATATCCTCAATTGAAACTTTAAAAGCAAGAAAAGACTGGAATCAAAAATGTACCATTGATTGTTGCTTTGTCTGTCGTTTTGTCTTAATCCATTACTGTATGATTTCTACACTACTCTGGTTACTAGCCTTGATATTTGTTTCCTCTTTTTTTTGCTTAAAATGATATAAACAATAAAACAAAAGGGGTGAATTAAAACAATGAGTTTATAAATGTAAATATATCTTCATAAATAAATACTTGCTTATACTTTACTAAAAATAGATAAATGAAAATATAAATATTTATATCAAATATATATCTATAAGTAAGAAAAATAAACCCATACTAAATCTCTATCAAATCTGTTAAAATTATACAGAAAAAATACTAAATAAAAATAAAATTATTTTAAAAAATTAATAAAATCTGTAAATGAATGAATACATAAATAAATAAATACTTATAGAAAAAAATATATCTTTTTGGCTATCCCACCAAGTGAAGTCAAAAGAACTACAGACCGAATTGCTTTTGTGTTAACCGAATTTTAAAAAGAGTAGAATTAATTTTCCAGTCAGAATCAGGCTATCACGTAACATGGCTTCAGAAAAGTTTGGAGGGAATGTTGGATCTCTGTGCTCACCCTCCTCAAAATGTCATGATCCCTCCGCAATGTTTTTCGTATGAAATCTTGCTCTGAATTTTTCTGAAAGAAAGCACACAAAACACAGATTCAAATACTACTGTTATTTTTTTGCTGTAATTTTTTCAGATGGAGCCATATTCTTATGTAACTTAGACTCAAGAGAGCAAGGAGGAGGAGCTATAGGCCCCATCACCTCCTCAAAGTGTCATGGCTACTACGATATGGTACTATGATTAATCAGATTTCCAAATTGGGTCTTCATTTCTTTTCCCGCATTTTTGATAATTTCCTTATAACGGGCATGTTTTCTGCAACTCTAATGAACTATGGCTAACTGAAAAACATGCATGCAACTAGTGGATTATCTACACAGTATAGAATCAAAGGAATGATCTATTAATAAGGGGTAAAAATTTTTAAAGATAGTTTTGGAAAACTATTTTTTCTCTGTCTTAAATATATTTTACCAGTTATTAATAGATTTTCCTTTCAATTGTAAATGAAAAGGCAGTATGGTGTGAGAAATAATTTACGCACAATACAGCATAGAGTAAAAAAAAAATGCAAAATATAGAGATTTCTTGGGGACGGGCACACAAGCCTGAAGCTTCCATGTGCTTACATCCATAGTAACTGCTGCCACAAGCGATGATTTTGACTTTTGATCCCTCCCCCCCCCCAAAAAAAAAGCGAAATTAGGTCTCCGGAAACCGGCTCTGACAAACAAAAAGTTATTTTACAACTTGTGTATGTAGTTTATTTCTGGCTAACTTTTCATGCTATGGCATTGATAAACCAGTGAGTGAATTAGGTGGAATATAAAATTATATTCATTGCGTGACGATGATGGTATTAAACCCCATTTTTGGCTTTTTAAGATTGTTCCTGCAATCCTGGTGGTTCAATTCTAAGCACATTAGTCCCTCACTGTGATAAAATATCTGGTCAGTGTACATGTCGTCCCAGAGTAATGGGAAGAGCCTGTGATGAGCCGCTGCAGCTGCACTACTTCCCAACGCTCCATCAGATGTTGTTTGAAGCAGAAGATGGGTAAGTTCATTGTGTATGAATAATTGTAAGTGTATGGGTTTTGGGTCTTTTCAATTGACTTTAGCATGTAAAATGAATTTTAGGAACTTTAGTAATATTAATCTCCATAAAGCTCACGTTTTTTTATTTTCTCATACATTTCTTATAATTCTCACAGAGTAAGGAATATTGGATAATTACTAGTAGGAATTGGATATGGTTAGTAACAGTAATTTATCAACTGTTTGCTAAGATTTTTCGGCCTGTAATTCCCCGATTCTGTCACAGCATAGTAGTAGCACATTTCATGTCCAGCTTATCACCCTCTGTCAAGCAATCTTTCAGTTGTCTTTTAGCTCGAAAGATCGTCTGGTCATGGCCACTCTGTAGCCTCTAGGGTATAAAACGGTCATTCTTGGAGTCAAACCGCCTAAAATCAAATGTTGCTTAAGATCGGACAAGCGTGAAAATGTTGAAAAAACAACAGAATGTTCTCCAACTTTGGGACAAAAAACGACGAATTATTTAGGTTGATTCGAAAAAAAGTGACAATAGTGTTCATCTGAACATTGCTGTTGCGACTGAACCTTCGAATTCAGCTCAAGAACCAATGCCAAACGCTAAGGTAGTAGCAGGTAACGAAGTAAATGTTGACGTTGGGCTTGCCATGGCAACCTTTTTCGAAAGAAGATGTTGGGTTTCCGATGAAACAAGATATAATTTACTGAACAGATATTTTAAACCAGACAAAGACTAACCTTTGCCAGTATATGTCACTGGCTCAAAAAAGGGTGTTTCTGCAAATATTATGCTTTGTTTGCTTGTGATCAAGCCAGAAGGGGGTTCCATCGAAAATTAGGACAGCTTGTCATGGAGCTTCACTTGAATGTGAAAAAAGCCTTGGGAGGCTTTTTCAACATCCGTTAAGCTCTTGCCATAAAGACGCACTTTTTTGGAGCGAAATTTTTCTGGCATCAGTGAGCAAACGAAAGTCCTTTGTAATAGAAGTCTCGAATGCTCAGAAAAGAGAAGAAATAAAAAATAAACAAGATGTAGCTTCGTCACATTACAGAAGTAATACTGTTTTTTGGAGGGCAAGGGTTTGTGCAGGCAATGTCCAGTACTGGAGTGTTAGAATTCAGGACAAACTGGTTGATATATTTGGACACCTCGCTATTGCAAAGATTATTGATCAAGTCAAATCGGATTTTTTTTTTTACCGTTCTGGCGGACTAGACAACAGACATATTGAAACAGGAACAGATGGCCCTAGGGCCTCGACTGTTGGAAAGCAAAACTTTCAGATCAGGGTAGAATTTGTCGAGCTTGCTGCTATTGAAGACTTTCGTGGATAAGGCATCGATCAATAAACCTTAAGTTGAATTGCGAAACTTCGTATCGACATGAAACTATGCAGGAGACGAGGGCTTGAGGGGCTGAAAACATAAGCAGGAATTTGCCAGGAGCTTAGACTTTTATCTCGAACAAATATGCACTGGCCAAGTATGTTTACTGTATCTCCCACTTCTTGAACTTGGTTGTCCCTGAGTTCAAGCACTGTGGTAATGTTATTCGTGAAACAATAAGTTTCTAATCTATTCTGAAAGGCCTCAGCTGAATCCTATAATTATTCACTGTAAAAGACCCTATTGGTGATGTAAAAGAACTGATCAAGTTATATGCCTCATATCTAACAAGTTCCTATCCCTATGTGAAGGCTGAGCTTGAACTATTGCGGGCTAAGTGGCTGACATTAGCTCCCAGTTTTTTACAAAGCGTTTTACCTACATAAGTGTGAGCGAGGCATATTTCTCAAGGTTTACATCCTACTCCACATTATCTGTGTCATTCCCATTTCTACAATTTGTATTGAGAGGTGATTTTCTTCAATGAAAAGAATAAATACCTATCCGCACCAGAATGTGTGAAGGCTGACTAAATGGCTTGGAACTTTTGAATTTACGCCGAGATGTTTCTGTATCAGTGAATGAGGTTCTGGAAAAGTTTTCTCTTAGATCCGTCTGCAATTTGAAATTTTGAATATAGGGTTAGTCTCTAATTCTTAATGTGTGTGCTTTTAGTTTTCGTAGACGTTACGTCAATAATGCACCTTTTATCTACTTTGTTGAAAGATTTGCCTCCCCCCCTGAAACATATTTATGCGTACGTACCAGACAGGTTTTCTACTTAATGTTTCTCCTAACACGCCAAGAGTCTCTTTTACCGTATCTTGTACCAATAACTAAAAATAGGGAGCTAACAAGAATTTCAATATTTTAATATTACTCTGAATATCTAGTCATAAATTTTCGTCATCCAAAGTGTTTGCCTATTAATGTTTTGAACTTTTTCTTAGCCAAATTCTGTTCTTATCAATTAACATAGCAAAAGTTTATCCATAATGATGCTGGATTTAGAGATGTAATCAATTTCTTCTATTGCTAACAGATTTTGTATTATTATGATGTATTAATTAGTAAATTATAGGTAAATGTTTATGCGTAATTAAATGTAACATATTGTATATTGTCATAAATTAAACAACATAACAAAAAAATTATAAGATAAGAGCATTTGCTAAGACAGTTTTTGCCCAATATCGAGTTAATTCCAGTTTTAAACAAAGAATTCAAAACACCTAAATTTCACGTAAAAAGCATAGTATTTTTCAAAAATGTGCTCGATGGACGATTTTTATTACATAGTTTTATTTAGGACAAAAAGTTCTAATAGAAGCACCGATAAGCTTTTTTGAGGCAAAGAATATGTTTTTTTAGTGCTGTCAATTGTAGGTTTAAAAATAATGACATTGTAGTTTAGTTGAACTAACTATCAGTTATGTTAGGTGTTCAGACGCTTTGCAATTTATGAAGGGGATAGTAAGGGATATATGTTTTAATCTCTGTAAATGTAGCATTTTGTTTCCTTTTTTGTTGTTCTATTATACTTTTAATATACCTCTTTTTTAATGTTCTAGCTGTACTACTCTTATTTTGCTTTGCGCTGCGATTAATTTTTTTAGCAGTAAGGTTATCATTATTTATGTCCTGAAACTTCTCTTATTGTACGCTTTTATATTTATGTCCATGTAATGAGTGTCATCAGATGCCCTACAACCTTTCTTGACTGGCAAAAATAACGAATCGAAAGAATCTAAAGTAAATAATGCCTCATCTGGCTAAAGACCTTATGGGGCCCCTACGCTTATGAAATTTAGGGTCTTCTCTGAGCCCCTACCCCCATTAGGTTTCTAGACGGATTATTTATTAACGATAAATCTAAAGAAGCAAAAGAAAATGTCAAATTTGGCCACATTAAATAAAGGACATGAAAATTAAGCATTTCAACTTTAATAACAGGTTTCGATTAAGGGAGTGAAAACGGATGAAAAATCGCTTATTCTATTAGACTGTCAGATTCTGGGGCTACCCCACTTGAAGAAGGAGTTTTATTTTAAGCAAAGTTATATTATTCATTAGTTTCTGAAAATTTACTAAGTTGATAGTTTTTTTTTTGTTTTTTTATTTGGAGTTTAGTTCAAGGAAGATCTATGGTAGGAACTACTTGATAAGAAAATTCCAAATGATCACTAATGATAGATTTCTCTCAAGGTACACTCCTGCTTCTCGCTCTGCTCCTCGTTATGCTTACGACGAAAATCAGTTCCCCAATTATTCTTGGCGTGGTTACGCTGTCTACTCAAATCTGCAGCAAGAGATCTCATATGACATTGAATTTGAAAAACCAATGATTTATCGTGTTATATTTCACTATATCAATCCTAATTCTGAATCGATCCCCGTCAAAGTAAGCCTTATATCTGACAATCAGAATTCAGAGGAACAGGTTTTCGTCACTAAGTTGGAATCAACCCGGTATCCAAGACATACCACTTTCACAGCCAGTGGAGGAATTCCGGCTCCATTTGTTATTCAGTCACCCGGAACGTGGACTGCAACTATTACATCTGAAAAACCATTGTTAATGGTAAGTCTGTTAAATTTAAATAATATTTCGACAATGTTTGGTCAATTTGTGATACACTTTATGATCGGAATGGACTAAACAATACTTATAGTGTAACTGTTGTTAGTTTTAGGGTAAGGTGGGGTATTATTTTTTTAACCTTGACTTATAGCTTTTGTTAATAAGGACTTTTATAAGTTAGATCAATGACTCCAAAATTAGGGAATGTCGCTTTACTATTAATCTTAATCATTGGCAATTTTCTATTGGCGATATAGAATATGTTTTCTTAATGTAATCGTAGCAGCATTTACTAAAGCAAACCAACAAGAATAAATAGAAAATGAGGATGACGCAGGATTAGACTAAATCCGCAAATTGCTTTCATTAGAGGTATTTGCCTAAACTTCAAAAAAAAATAAGATGAAATGTCCATGTGGTGCTTTAAGAAAGGGAAACTTTAATAGCAATTAAAAGAAAGGTTCCAATAAAAATGTGTATAGTGATTCGTAGAATTTTTAATTTGGTGCTGTGAGTATAACCAAAGTTAAAGAAAAATAAAAGTGTAGGAAAGAACGTCAAAGTAAAATAAGCAAAACAAAACAAAAAGTTAACAAAAACAAAAAAAAATGAGCAAGGAGATTTTTCCTATTCTACTCTGTTAAAAAAAAAAACAAAAAAAAAAAAAACCAGCACCAAATTCAAATTTATATTTAGAACCAGAAGATTTTGAAATGAAACTTATATCAGATTTGAATGAATTAAAAATTAAGCTGTAAGTGTAAATATACTTTTTCAGGGAAGGTTTTAAGCGCTTGTAAGCACATCATCCTGTTGGTAGTTAATTCTTATGACATAAGTATCAAACAGTGTATACCTTTTTTTCCAATGATGTCAAGTAAGAATGAGTTGAATACGGTGCCCCACAAGGCACTAAACTAGCTCTTCTTTTTTTTCTTGCTATTATCAATTACATCCTGTCTGGTTTCAGTTATTGGTTTGAATAAACTTTTTAAATATCTTGCTGAGGCTTTAGAACCAAATATTTTCAACACACACTCTCCTGCTGCTAGTCAGTTTTTCATGAAATAAGTAATAAAAAAAATATGTACTACTAAATTCCGGTTGGTGTCGAGTAAGACTGGGCGGAAATTACACGTGATGCTCCAGAAGGCAATAGACTAGCTGCTCAGCTTTTTCTTGCTAAAATCAATCACGTCCTTTCTGGTTTCAATTATTGGTTCGAATACCCTTTTTGAATATCTTGCGAGACTTTACAGGCTATAGCTCAGTCTGAATCAATTTTTTCCGATGTTTTTAAAAATTAGTACTTGGCAATCAGTCTTCAAGTCAATGAAAGGAATTCCATAATTTATCAGGTTCATCCTTCTAAAACACAAATTTTCCTGGGCCACGTTTTTGTACTCTTCTGTGTCGTCTGTGATTACATTTAGTGCTGACTGTTCGTTCGCTATGGCGAAGAAGAAGAATTGTGATTTACAGACATTAGTGGCAATGTGTCGCTTAAGTTTTCGGGCTTATCAACTGAAAATAGCATAACTTACATATATCCGACTACTCCTAGAATATGTCGGTCTCGTTTGAGGCCTGCTGGTTCACAGCGTTAATTACCTGAGTGATGATGTGGAAGAGATCCAGAAAGGACCTCAAAGAGTTGTTCTTGTGGAAAAATATACTGACTACAGCTCGCCTCTGAAATTGATAAATTTCCTAAATCTCGGCAAAAGCCGATCTCAGTGGATGATCCTTTTCGGCCACTTCTTGCTTCGAGTTTCGAACATCGCACATTACTATCACCTGCTATAACTGGCTGTGGGAACACTCGCACGAGAAATGGGCTGAAGCAAATTACATACCACAAGAACAAAAAAGCACTTCTTTTTATTTTCTGTACAAGGGTTTATAACATTTTAAAATGAGATGTTTTTCTATATAATGGTTTCTAGTGTGTAATTATAAGAAGAAGAGTGCCATTTAGTGCATTGGTTTTGCCTGTGGTATCTGTTTTGACAAATTGATTCTGATTAACGTGACTAATCAAGCACTCATCCGGAATAGGTTACTTGACTAATGATGCAATTGATTACTTTTTTTAGAAAATAAATCAAACATCTAAAAGGATAAAATGGGATTTAAATTTTTGGGAGAAGGATGCCTAGTTTAAGGTATTACGTTGAAAATGCGTCGTATATATGGGGAGATGAGATCAATCAAGTATACAAATTTTAAAATCAATATTTCTTTTCCAATTAGAAGACAGAAGAGACTTTGCCACCATCATTGAAAATTAATTTTGCATTTAGGCAAGATGAAGAAAGAAAATTTACATCTCAAGACTTTGAATGAACCTTGTTTATTGAACTCTCTCAGAAAAAAAAAATCTAGTAAATGAACCAGAAGTTACTTTTTGTTTTGTATTTTGTTTTGTGTTTTAATTTTAATACTTTGGTATTTCTACTGATGATGATCACTGTAAATGTGGTCAAAATATCTAGACTTTTGTACCTGTTTTCTCTGTCTCAATAAATGGACTTATCCCCAGTTAAAAGTTTATTTGTTCGTGTGGTGGCTGTTTTCCAACTCGCATGTTCCAAGGATTCTTTCTATTTTACCTAATACATATTAAAGCAATAAATCTATGTTTTTTTAGGACTACTTCGTCATGCTTCCCTCTGCTTACTACGAAGCAAGTGTCCTACAACAAAGAGTTGCAAACCCCTGTTCCATTGCTGGAAATGGGGATCTGTGCAAACATTACAGCTACCCCTCACTTTCTAGCTTTGATGCTATCAGAGGAGAAGCAGCCTATGTTGATGATGGTGAAACAAGAAGCAGAGCAATCCTGTTTGATGACTATAGTGTAAGTTATGGTCTATATCATTCTTGTCAAGTGCATACTACAGATGTGAGAATTTTGGCGAAATATATTTTGGGTCTTAAAAATTGGCCTTTCAGGGGGTGTCATATAGTAAAAATTAAGAAAATCTTCTGAATTCCATGAAAATATATCATCAATAGGAATATCCCTTGTTTTTTTTATTGAATTTTAGATTTGATAAAACGTGTTCTTAAATCATTTCAGTGTGTTGCGTAAAATTCATTAAAAATCATTGTTTTAAAAATTAGTCTTCGAAACTGACTTATTCACGAAAAACTTGTGCGTTTTTGTCAATGATTATGTACGAGATATATTGAAAATAGTATTCTGAAGCTAGTTTGTTTTTTCTATCTTTTGAAATTTGAAAAACAAAATTCTACAGGTAAAATTACCATTTAACGATTAAGATTGGCGAATCATTTTCAAATCAGTAATATCATTTACAGGCTTTAGTGGAGTTTGAGCTGAACTCAAATCAATCCAAGTGTTGACCCGACCCAAGACTCAGTTTCATTAATAGTATTCATTACTATATGTTATCTTGCGCGAATATGAGTCAAAATAAGCTTAATTTTTTTTTGCAATTAAAACATTCATAAATTCTTCTTGATATTATCGGTATTTTTCTAATAGTTTTTCTTAATATTCTTAACTTTTATCAACTAATCTTTCAAAGGACAATATGTTTTTCGTAGCTTGCACCTAACGAATAGCTGTCAAAACAATAACCGACGCCGTTTTATTGTAGGGGTATAGTTCTTCTTGTAAGGCTATAGGTTCCAACTTAGTTTGCTCAGGTGAGGAAGTAAGGCAGTTCTGAAAATGCTGTCACCTGAAATAATTTGTCACTCCTTTATGATTATGTTCAATCCCCTCAGATTTTAAACTCCTTATTTATTATAAGGGGCCTTTGTCTTTATGACCAAAAATTTTAAACGAATACCTTCCATCTCTGTAGATAATTTCTGTGAAGTATTCATCTCTAGGTATACCTTCCTTCTATGTATATTCATCTATAACTTTCATCTCTGTAGAGTATTACTACAGATGATGGTCACTGCATATTTGACCGAAAAAACTGGTATTTTGTGAAATTTATCACTGTTTATTAAAAGGATTTATCCCTATTTGAATTTTTTATTTGTCTTTCATCTCTGTCGCTTAGTTGAGATGAAGGTTTTACTTTAGGTCATTTTTGTTGTTTGATGTGAAGAATCCTATCTTCAACAGTTTAAGTCGACATTTACAGGCTCGGCTTCCATGGCTTGATTTTCGCATCTTTATTTTGGGGGCCAGGGATAAAAACAGAGTTCTTGTCTTAATTTGGTGGGTTTATTATATATGCTATAAAAGGGTCAAATTTGGCGAAAAAAAAAATCTTTTCCACTAAGACTTTTAGAAAAATAATGTTATCGAACTTATATTCAAGACTCTTTAAATTCTTTTAAGGAGAGATTGAAGCAAACGGGAAAACGTTTTTTAATCTTTAGAAAAACCTGCCTTGCCAAATATCCCTTCTAACGGAAAAAGAGAGAATTCATTTATTAAGGTTTATTATTCTCTCTTCAAATGTCTTAGCCTTTTAAAATGGTTATTTTTCCTTCCTAAACTTAG
Organism: Artemia franciscana; assembly: GCF_032884065.1. Lineage (NCBI taxonomy): Eukaryota > Metazoa > Arthropoda > Branchiopoda > Anostraca > Artemiidae > Artemia > Artemia franciscana. Next base: position 22,268,651 of record NC_088868.1, on the reverse strand, counting down.
TGCAAAAATTAAACTCTCTCTCTGATAGCCCTGAATTCTCCTTGACTGGCCAAAAGGTTAGGAAATCCTCATCGACATAAACTGCATGAAATTAAAATTTACTAATGTCAATTACTTTAAGTTAAAGTAATATTCTCGAATTGTAAATGGATGCTTTAATGCTCTTGAGATGGTAAAGCTCAAGTTTGGCAATTAGACAAAGTGTTTCATTACAATTCCTTGAATAGTGTGAATTATAGAATATAGTAGCGCAACAGTTTACAGAGAAGAGGCAGCCATCTGATTCATTTAAAAAATCTTTTGCCGTTATAGTTTGCGCTGTATGAAGATCAGTAAAATAAATCCTGATTGAAAGATGATCATGGAGCCTATGAACAAGCTAGCGAACGGCTTTGTCTTGGTTGGGACCTCATAGTTTTCTTAGGGGGCCCATAAGATCTAAATTTAGTCTGGTTATAATACTTAAATGTTGGTCCTTTTTAACCGAAAGATGTCGAGCTTTTAGTAAACAAAGAAATCTGACTTCTATGACGTTCAAGTATATACCTGAAAATAGGGGAGGGGGGACTTGATGGGAATCCCTCCCCCTAGATTGATTGGAATGAACTGTCTAATGGAAATATTAAACAATAGGGGCCAAAAAATGCACATTTTCTTCTCTCCTTCCCTTTCTGACCTCTGAAGAGTTTGGCCCTCTGCAACTCTATGTTTAAGTATATCCTGAATTATGCTTGAGTGCCTTTCCTTATTTTTAAAATTAATCAAACACCTCCACATTTTCTGATAATTTCCTTTCAAGATGGTTTGATTTCTCCACGTTCTGCCCCCATGTATTGGAGCCAAGAAAGGTTTCTGGCTATTTAGCCAAATGAAATGCATGTTTGACCGAACTGCATAGACCTTTGACAAACTAGAACAGGACAAAAGGGAATTTTGACAAAAACTAATAACATTCGAGCAGATGTTATTTCAAAAACTATTACAGTATATGACTGAGATTGCGTCTTTAGTACCATTTTTTTACCATCAGACCATTTTTTTCCTTGGAGAAGAGAGGGAAGAGGCTCTGAAACAGTGTTTTCTTAGTCCGTAGTTTTTCTGGATCTTTTGATTTTTGAAGTTTTATGTTTTACTTCTGGTCTTGGTCAAATGAATCTGTCAGTGCTGATAGCAAGGCCACCGGACTAGTGAGAATTAACTAGTATCGAGGCTTCGAACTATAATTAATGTTGTAAAAGTTTTTCCAAGCACAAAAGTTTTTCAAAGGAAAGCAAAGAGCTAGGTTAAAAGCTAAAGTGAGCTGAAATAAATTCATATTTTAAGTCCAACTTAAAACGAACAGAAATTACTATAAATGAATAACTAGAACTTTGAAACATTATAAATAAATTGAATATTTGATTCAAACTTAAAAAAAGTTGCAAATAATCAGGTCGTCCTCGGTCAGGGTGGAAGGATATGATAAGGTAAGATTTGAAGGAAATGGGAACTTCCTGAGAGTGTGTAAAGAGAGACGCTTTGAATAGATTGAGATGGAAATGGAGCGTACGTAGCTGTGTTGGCCTTGGTTGGCTTGGTTCTGCGGTGCATTATTAGTAGTAGTAGTAGTAGATGTGTAGATTAAACCTAAGACAAATAGAATTTAACCTGTGGGCCAATCAACTCCTTAAACCCTCTGCAGGTCGAGTTTCATTTGGGCTAGAATGAACATCTAATGACAGGTTGAGGTTCTTGTGCAGTTTGGTGTCTTGTTAATTTTAATGTTCTATGATTTGAAATATAATAACTAATTACTTATAGACACTCCAATTCTTGGATTTGAGCAGAGCATCAGTAATAAACGAAAACCAACCAGAGATTCACTTGGATATGCGCCTTCAAAAGCCGGGACGATATGTCTTGGTGATATCTTACTTTACCCCACTTGATGGCAGGAAGTCAAATGTTCAGTTAGATATCAGTTCTGGACAGGAAAGGTTTCAAGGTATATATTTAGAATTGTATAATTTCTTTTTGAATAACATTCCTATGCTTCGAGATTGTTTTGATTTTGTGAAGTTTTCGGGATAAGGAGTGTTCGATGCAAACTTCATCATACCGGTATAAAATTTTCTGATAAAATTCCAGTGAAAATTACGTACCCTATTTGCAATAAACGACTTAATCCACTCGCGAGGACCAAAATCCCGTAGAATATATATGTTCTTCTTCTTATTTTTTCTCTTTATATAAAGTTGGTATGTTTATATATTAACTTAAAAAAAAATTTCCACAAAAAAGTTTTCCTCAGAAAAGTAAAAAGCTATTTTGAAGCAAAGGTGAGCGGAAATAAAGTCGAATAATATATCAAGTGTAAAAAGACCATAGTCGCTTTCAATAAGCACATGAAACCCAAAGAAACAGAAATTACAATCAATAGCCAAGTCAAACTAAAAACGAGTGGAAACTACCATAAAGAGGAGAACCTGACGTATTTTTACCTGAACGTATTTTTTGCACTTTAAACAATTCTTGTTATGAGCAATGTATTTCTATTTCTTATAGCATAAAAAAAAATATCACCATAATAACCAAGATTACTGAAAAGAACAAATGAATGTGGATTGACAGCTTAACACATGCTGATATTAATTCCTCAAAGTCTCAAACATTTCGCATTTACTGAAGTTATAAAATAGAAAACGTTTAAAACTTGTTCTGTTTTCAGTGAAGTGCAAATTTCGCTCTGGTCTTTAGAAAACCAAAAATGTCAACTGTAGCATTTGGCGTGTCTACTTTGAGCCAGAAAGGCGTTTATGAATAATACAAGCTCTTCATAGAACGCCGAGAAGATGTTAGTGACAATGCTTGCCCTAGGCGCTCCAGCACAACAACAACTAATGAAAACATTAAGGTGTGACTAAAACTGTTGTGGAGAATTATCGAATCAATATTAGAGAACTTTCTGAGAATGTAGGCATTTTGGTTGGATTATGACATGCAAGTTTTCCAGATGTTTCGGCCATGAAACATATGGCATCAAAGTTTGTTTTAAAAATGCCTAATTTTAACTAAAAGCATTGTTTTCTGAGTTTTGATCACAATCTATTGAATAGCGTCAAAGACGATCCAGATCTGGTCAAAAAGATCATATCTTGTTCCTGAACCGAAAAAACAAATGAAAGGACGGTGTTCTCGATTGAGGAAATACAGACCGCATCACCTGAAGATCTTAAGGCAATATTGAAATTACAAAACCTGATGGTCTTTAGAATAATTCCTTCCATCATTTCCTAATGTTTTTAGTGCAATTCTTAATGTTTATTTTTGTTTTTGAATTCTAAAACGCAATCAACGAATACGAAGCTATGAACAAGAACCCTCGTCATTGAATAACTCACCTATAAAGTGACCCCTCGCTAAAAAAAAAAAAAAAAAAAAAAAAAAAAAAAATCTGCTTCGGTATTTTGCTCGTAATTTCCGTCTGACTTAACTGACTGCAATAATCTCAGAATTTTCCCCAGGATTAGGAATCCTCACATTGTACAGCTTTCACATAGGGAGCTTATCTCCAAAAGGATTTGCGTAATATTATATATATATATATATATATATATATATATATATATATATATATATATATATATATATATATATATATATGAATTTTAAATTTTGGTTTATTCAAAAATACATAGCTTCTTTGATCAATGCATGAGGTCAAAGAGAAATATATGGGATATAGGAAAAACAGGGAATGCTGATGTAAAATTTTGGAGAAACCCTGTGCACTGTGGATGCCATGTATTTTGTCTCAATTGACAAACGTTTGGAGAAAAAGTAAATAAAAAGTTGAAAAGATCAGAGGAAACCTGGAAGACAGTGGAGTATTTATATTAAAATTTCGACCTGTGTAATGTTTAATCAACCCTGTGTTATATAGAGATATCGTTTCTTTCGTCTCAATGGAAAACCTTGGAATGAAAGTAAATACCAAACTCATAAGATTAAAGAAAAGAATGGAAAAAACAGATTATTTGTAGGAAATGTTCGAGAAATGGAAAAAAGACAGAATCTCGGAGAAACAACACAAGGAATATTGACCAAGGAATTTGTAAAAGTCCTTTGTAGGGTAGGTTTCATTATGTTTCCATCAATGTAAATCTTAGTAATGACTTTATTATGAAAGCTATTAAATTTCTACGATTAATTTTTCTATGTTACATGTATTTTTGCACTTACAGGACAAGCTGTGCTCTATGATTGTACTTACTCTTTCCCATGTAAGCAGATTGTCACAACTGAAGACGGCCAACTTGGTATTTATCCGAGTGACAACTATCTAAGCCTTGTTCTAAGAGTAAGACAGTTTTGTCTTTTCATTTTCTTCCAATCTTTCATTGAAAATATTCAGCAGATACAATTACTATAATATAGATGTTTTGAATTCCCAAAGCGTAAACCGATAGCGGTCAAGCATTTTGGGAAAATAAATTCACCCGCTAGAATTGTTCACCAGACATCTAAGATCGTTGAGTTTACATCTGCGGTAAGCCTATATCATTTACTAAAAAGGGATTCTACAGTGCTGCCGAAACAGAGGGATGTGCAAACACATAAAAACGTTTTTGCTCCCGGTGGGCATTTCAGGTTTATTGTATCAACTACCCAACCCGCCTGCTGGACCACTTCCATAAAGAAAAAAGTGTAATATATACACTTTTTGACAATCGGTGAAAAGTAATTTATTTCTCCTCCCTCATACGAAGTTTGAAGTATCCTTACCGTTCCTTGAAAAAAATTTAGTGAAAGTTTTCAACTCGATATTGCAATAAAAACAGAGTGGAATTACTAAAACTGTATATAAAAGTTATCACAATTTTAGTGAAATCTACTAATTATAAAATGAGAAATAGTCGCCTGTCTTCAGGTACCAGGGATTCAACTTCATAAGATTTTTTCATTCATTATTGGCGGGGAGGTACGGACGGGGTAGGTAATAATTAAATATAATACGGTCTCAAGTCGTGACCTCAGTTTTGATAATAAAAAGCTGCTCTTAAGTTATTTAAGCTCTTAAGATTGAATTTGTCATTTAGCCTAGAATACTAACTTTTTCTTAATATTTTTGCTCAAAAGTCAATTTGAGAACCTACCTGTAAATAAATTTCAAAGATCAGGACAAATTTAAAATATAAAGATCAGGAAAAATTCATTAATTGTTATATGATGGCGGGTTAAAGCATTATGGTGGGTTAAATGTTCTTCCTCATTAATTCTTCTTTTTTTATTAGGGAGATGAAGGAGCTAATACAGCAATTGACTCTGTATCTGCTATCCCAGCTGAGGAATGGAATTTAGATTTTATTAATCTAAGTCCTGTCTGTACCCGAAAAGATGGAAAATGTATTGGATCTACCTACCCCAATGTTCCAGACTCTTCTAAAATTGAGTTTGAACCAGTGTCTTTGGATGAAGAGGAAGAAGAACTAGAAGAAGGAGAGCCACACCATCTCCCTGATAACATATTTGATGCTACCACTGGTCTAGTATATTTGGATGAAGGGGTTCCTATGGTATGATTATGTTTTATGTCCTGTTTTCTGCTGCGTATGACTAAATAAGGAGTAATCTCCATCCGTAGGTATATAAAGTCAGTAGTTTTGATATTAGGGGTAGTCAAACTCCATTTTAGTATTGATTGAATGTTTATTTTTAGAATCGTGAATGCTTTTACTCTTTTTACCAAAATCTGTAATATGAATAACCCCTGACTGTATGCATATTAATTCATAATAACTTGTATAAAATATTGTATTACTTTCATAACATATCATGTTTATGGTCGTTATGTTTATGTTTAAAGGTCGTGTCTGACATTTTTAAACCTCTAAAATAATTGCCAAAATCCGTTTGCTGTGCTATGTTCAAAGGGAGGATCAACGGAGCAACGAATAATTTATCATGCATCGATCCACGTCATCTGCATTACTCTACTGACTCTCCCATTGACAACAACTTAGCAAATAGTTTTGACAACTAACTCAGGAATGCGAAAATGTCAGATACTACTTCTTGGTGTTGCAGCAACGATATGTTCTGGCGAGCCTTTTACACTTTTTCTTCCGTGTCAGCAGTAAAGGTTTGTGAAGATTTCTTTGAAGGTGTCTCCATATCTCTATGGTATTAGTTCTCTTAGTAAAGTGTAAATGATAAATTCTTTTGGTAATATTACCTTGTTGTCATTGATCCTTATAAGCTTCTTTATTTAGATTAACTCTGATAGCAGTAATGATAATGCTACCATTCTCGTTAGATGTGTGATGGTTGTTAATGGCTCATGTTATAAATACACTGGTAAGATGGTCAGTTAGCCTGTAAGAACAGTCAAGGAGAAAACTTGATATTCACACTAATACGATGAAGGGATGTCTCTTCCCTGTAGAAATGAGTTTTAATACCTATGAATGCCTTACGCAAGCCTCTACCATATTTGTGTGCATGTTAATTAGAAACTTCTGCTGGGATCTCCCTAAATTAACAACTTGCTACGGGGTAATATAATACATATATTATTTGACCTTCTAGCTAAATTCTTTTACCATTTATAGCTTACTAAGCTAGTTGTCATTTAGACACATGCTTTCCAAGCAAAAGAGCCAACTCCAGCTATCTGAATAGTCTGTATCTTGTAAAAGCAAAATTATTTTGGAACGTAATGGATATGCTTTACAAAGCTTGCTTCAATAAGCAGTTTAAATAATTTCAAAACTGGTTAGAAGTGCTTTTTTTAAGCTAACAGTCGTGTTTCTATGGGCTAATTAATTTTTCTAACAAGTTAGGAAACTGTTTCTTCAGCGTATCTAAAAATTTTCTAAGAGCAAAAAGTAAGGAAGCACAGTTGACACTGATTGGCTGAATGTAAGGGGGACGAAACTTTGGTATGGAAGTTTAGGTGTCAGTTATTGGATTTGAGAATATGGTGTAGTTTTCAGAAGTTTCAAAGAGGCATTATTACGGATCTTTACCGCTTGATGGGTTTTAACATCAAGTAGGAATAGGGTAGATTATGTTACTTATTTGCGAAAACATAATATGCAGCAGAAATCTTGGAACCCGGCCCTGGGACTCACCTTTCCCTCCTGCTCATAAATATCTGCCTGAAGTACTACCATTTTTTAAAATTGTCGTGTTTGTAGATAATTTTGTTATTTTTGTATCTCATAAGAATTTATTTACGCTTTTTCATAAACTTAACAAAACAATTTTAACTGCGCATGATCATTGTAACAAAATTTGCTGTCACAAAATACGAAAAAAATTCAATATATAATTTTTTTGTGGATTAAATAAAACAATGTTAAGTTGTTTCTTTACTTTAATAATATAGCGTAACTCTTGATGATAATTTTAAGTATTCTGAAGCTTTTTTTTATGAAAATTTGTCGCTTCGAAAAATCAATACAGTATCGCTGAAAATTCCACGAAAATTGCAATTCTTTGGCGTTTATGTTACTTTTTCTCAACTTTCATTCTAAAGGCAATTTATTTTTCTTTGTTGATCCCTATTTCTTCTGCTTTGTCTCTGTTTGGACATCCATGGTTCCTTCATTTTATTAACTCCTTTCAATTTCACAAAATAAAGCGCATTAGACGAATATTTAACGTTAATTACATAAAAAAAACTAGTTTTTTTAACTGAAAGTAAGGAGCGACATTAAAACTTAAAACGAATAGAAATTACTTCGTATATGAAATGGTTTGTGCCCTCCGCAATCCCTCGCTCTTTACGCTAAAGCTTTTTATTGTTTTAAGAAGCAGAATTGTGGCAAAAAGTCAAACTTTAGCGTAAAGAGCGAGGGATTGCGGAGGGGACAACCCATTTCATATACGGAGTAATTTCTGTTCGTTTTAAGTTTTAATGTCGCTCCTTACTTTCAGTTAAAAAACTAGTTTTTTTTTATGTAATTTCTGAACGTTTTTGAATTAATGCATGTTTAATTTTGGCTATCCACACATAAATTATTAAAATTAAATTTGCTTATTAATTCCTTTTTTGGCTAAATGGCTTTCTCTTAGTTTTGATCAGACGATTTTGAGAAATAAGGGATGGGGAAGGAGGCCTAGTTGCCCAGCAATTTTTCGGTTACAAAAAAAGGCAACTATAAATTTTAACTTTAACGATTTTTTTTTATTAGTAAAAAATATACGTAACTTGAGAATTAACTTACGTAACAAACTTTTATATTCTTTAATTTTTATTATGTATATGAGGGGGTTTGTACCCTCGTCAATACCTCGTTCTTTACACTAAATCGTAATTTTTGTCCCAATTCTTTAAGAATGACCCCTGAATCAGAAAGGCCGTAGAATAAATAGTTGAAATTACTAAAAATACTATAGCATAAAGAGTGAGGTATTTATCTCCTCCTAAATACCTCGCTCTTTATGCTAAAGTATTTTTAGAACCCCTCATATGTGTAATAATCTCTGATCGTTTTAAGTTTCAATGCTACTCTTTACTTTCAATTGAAAAAACTTTTCCATGTTTATTTTTTCATTGTTTTCTTTTATGGTAATTTAAAAAATCCTGCGTCCTTTTCATTGAATTTCTGTTCCCTCATGACATATTTCTCCAAGGAAAGATCCTCTCACATAGCCCCCTCCCCTCAACCCTGCCCACAAAACCAAAATAAATCCCCTGAAAACGACTGTACACTTCCCAATAACCATTATTATATATAAACACTGGTCGAAGTTTGTAACTTGCAGCCCCTCCCCCAGGGACTGTGGGGGAGTAAGTCATTCCCAAAGACATAGTTATTATGGTTTTTGACTATACGGAACAAAATGGCTATCTCAAAATTTTGATCTGTTGACTTTGGAGAAAAATGAGCGTGGGAGGGGGCCTAGGTGCCCTCTAATTTTTTTGGTCACTTAAAAAGGGTACTAGAACTTTTCATTTCCGTTAGAATGAGCCCTCTTGCGACATTCTAGGACCACGTGGTCGATACGATGACCCCTGGGAAAAAAAATAAAAAAAAATAAATACGCACCCGTGATTTGTCTTCTGGCAAAAAATACGAAATTCCACATTTTTTTAGATAGGAGCTTTTGCTTATAGGGTTCTCCGATACCCCGAATGCGATGGTGTGATGTTCGTTAAGATTCTGTGACTTTTAGGGGGGTGTTTTCCCCTATTTTCTAAAATAAGACAAATTTTTTCAGGCTTGTAACTTTTGATGACAAAGACTAAATTTGATGAAACTTATATATTTAAAATCAGCATGAAAATCTGATTCTTTTGATGTATATTTTAGCATCAAAAGTCCGTTTTTTAGAGTTTCGTTTACTATTGAGCCGGGTTGCTCCTTACTACAGTTCGTTACCACGAACTGTTTGATAGCTGATCGTCAGTTATTCACTTTTTTAATTCATCTGATTTATTTTCCATTTATTAGCACAATTTCACCACAACTAACACCATCAACTATGTCAACTATTTGGCGCGTATGTTTTTAGTCAGCTTTCATAAAACTTCCCTCTTTTTAATTAAGACAACCTAGACCCTAATAGCACGATTAGCGTCTAGTTTGTGAATACTGGACCAAAAACTTAAAATTTAATTCCAACCGCCTTTAGAAATTTTGCTAGTTAAAAGTAGTTTTTGCATTTAGTTAGGAAACATGTAGCGGATCTTTCTTAAAATAGCCCTGGAAACCGAAATCCTGAAAATATTTGTTTTAGTTCTGATTTTCTGAGGAAGTAAATACTCAGGATGTAATTCACTGAGGATATAAGCTTTTTTTTATTTCTAGTGTTGTCGCTTTTTCTTGTACTGTCCAATCTAATGGTGATGTAAGTTGTTATTAAGTATGCCATTTGACATCTGAGCTGTTATTTTACTGTAATTTTTGAACTGTTATTGTGCTTTATGTTATATTATTTCTGTTTTTGATGTGAACGAATATTGTCTGTCCATATTTTTGTTAAAAAAAATAATATACTAATTTTGCAAATGGATGTATAATTAGTAAGCCTTCTAAAGTTTCACATTATGTCATGGTTTGTTTGAAATTTCTAAGAAATAGATCCCCTTACATGTTTTTGGGTGAACCTTGTTCACATTTTTTAAATTCGAAGGAAATTTAGCCCCAGTTGTAATTGGTTTTCTTAAGTTTATTTTCTTCCAAAATTAGTCTTGAGCTCAGACTTAAAAAATAAGTCAGTTTAAAATCTTTGCGCAACTTTCTGATTTGTGCAAGGTTGAAAGTGTTAAAAATCTATAAAAGAAATCTTTTAAGCCGTTAAATAGCCAAAAATGTGTAGTATTATGTATATTTTTAAATTTTAGAGAGAAAGAGAAAGGAGATGGGGGAGAGGGCCCAGTCTTCCCCTCCTCTTTCCTAGTCATGTCTTCTATATGTTATAAAATATCAGTCAAACCGTGGTAGAACCATTGGCTCTTTATCTAGTTTACTAATTTTTTTCTTTAAATTGAACCTATTTTAGCTGAGGTAATGTAACAGTTTTAGTATTTAAACACAATCTAATTCAAATACAAAGTGTTTTGTATTTTTAGGTTAATTTAGTCAATTTGCCTTGTTTTTTGTAGGTGGACGTTACTGGTAAAGTTTCTTCACAAGGCTATTATGTCTTTATTGCCCAATATTACCAACCTAATCATCCAGAGGTAAAACTTGATGTAATCCTACAAAATGGTCAGTTTTACGAAGCACACCTACCTCTCAAGCATTGTCCTTCTGTGAGTGGCTGTAGAGCCGTGTTGGAGCAGGCCAATGGTGATTTCAAATTTAACATACTGGAAAGCTTCGTATTTTCTGCTAAAAACCCAACAAATAAAGGTGTATGGCTTGATTATCTTTATGTAGTCCCGGTTAACCAGTACACTCATTTCTTGTTAGAAGAATCTCCTGTTGACTTGACAAACGATTTTTTCAAACACTGCACAAAAAATCAGTACTTCATACTTCCTGAGAACGCTACTGACTTTTGTAAAAAAGCTACATTCACATTAACAACGGAATTTAATAATGGTGCTTTACCTTGTGGATGTGACATTGATGGCTCACTTAGTTTTGAATGTGCTAAATTTGGTGGACAGTGTGAATGCAGACCTAATGTGATCGGACGCCAATGTACTAGATGCAAAACAGGATATTATGGGTTTCCTGATTGTAAAATATGTGACTGTCCTAGTACTGCATACTGTGAACCAACAACTGGCCAGTGTATTTGTCCACCCCACGTGACAGGACCTCGATGTGATCGTTGTGAACCCCTTCATTATGGTTATGACCCTCTTATTGGCTGTGAGGCCTGTGAATGTAATCCACTCGGAGTATATGACGGAAACCTCCAATGTGACCTTGAAAATGGACAGTGTGACTGTAAGCAAAATGTTGTTGGCAGAACTTGTGACAGATGTGAATCAGGCTATTGGGCTTTTCCACAGTGTCAGCTTTGCAACTGTGATGTCCGTGGCACTTTACCGGGTATATGTAATCAAGATACTGCCGAATGCTTCTGCAAAGAAAATGTTGTAGGATCTTCTTGTGACCTCCCAGTTCCTGGCGCTTTTAACTTGTTAGAAAGTAATCCAAATGGAGCAACAAAATGTTTTTGCTTCGGTAAAGCCACTATTTGCAATAGTGCACCTCTCTTCTGGAATCAGGAGGTTAATATGGAAGGCTGGTCTAGTGCTGCATTCTTGTTCCAACAAGGAATGATGCATTCTAGGTGAGTTACTTTCTTTCATTAATTATTTATATATAAAATTTTATAAATTATGTGAAAAAGACAAAAAAGGGAAGAATCTTTCCTATATTTTTCTTCCATTAGCCTAGCAAGCAGTTGGAAAGCGTATTTAATTTTTTAAGCAGCTGAAAATATTTTTAAACTTGAGTCTTATCATAGCTTTAATTTGGGGATGGAGCACTCAACCTTTGAAAAAGTACTGTTGAATAACTGAACAATACATAGTTTTTCGTATTTTTTCTCTTCTATCCGTGCGGGAAGGGTGAGGGGGAGTACCCCCATCCATGTCTCAGGAGTGGCCTTGCTCAAAATTTTCGAAAAGATTGCTGGTAGCATTAGCTTTAATGTGGGAAGAGAGAAAAGGAATAAAATACCGTATTTCTGATTTTTCTAAGCTCCATTGGGTGATCGGATAAATTGAAACATTTAAGCGTATAGCAGCCCTTCTTCATGGTGAATAAATAGGCATCTCCTCACTAGAGGAAGTGGTTGAAACACACAATGCAATGCTGTGTATTGTATCATGAGATTGAAATCTTGTAGATGGAGGACATTATTAATGAGAATTAAAGCATTAATTCTTGTTTGAATCAAAGATATAAAAGGTTCTTTTTGTTAAATTTCTTTTTATTGTCCAAATGATAATGCAATCATTTTTACTAATTTTTTATTCAGGTCGAAAGCCTGGGCAAGTAGAGAGGTAACGAAAACTTGGTCCCAAGCATTGTAAGTACAATGTATTGTGGGATCTCTAGTTCTGATTGTGATCTTAATAGAGGTTGTGCTTCAACTGGCGTTTTGCTGTGGAACGTTGCGGATATTTGCCACATAAAACAGTTTAGAAGAAAACGCTTGTTGAAACGAAATCTTGACCAAGCACACATGATGATTCTGTTTAATCAAGAGTAAGCTCAACTTTCAATTAAACTTACTAAATAATATGTTTTTTAATCCTTTATTTATAATTTAAGCAAAATTACTGTTATTCCAGCATAAGTTGCACAAAAATAGTTTTTTTTTTTTTTTTTTTTTTTTTTTGCTCATGCACCTTGATCATATAAGATTCAATTTGTATTATTATTATTATTATTATTATTTTTTAGATCTTCGGATGTCAGTGTAGAGCAATTTGACCTCACCATACGAGCAGTCTTAATTGATTGGCTCCCAGAGATGGGTGTATTTTATTTCTCTGCTCCCCAGTCTTATCTTGGGAACAAATTGTCATCTTATGGAGGTTTACTCAACTACACAGTTGTATTTGTGGAAGGACCAAGGAGTAAGTAGATCTCCCTTTTTTTATAGTTTAGGTATCGAATAGAGTTTATAGATTCGCTGGAAATTGTTTTTCTGCATTTTTGTTTTTACCCAAAATATCCTTTTTTTTTACTCGCAGTTAAAGTGAATTTTAGTTGAATCATTAGCTTGAAACTTGAGCTTTCGTTTAAAACACATTCTGAGATCATATTTGCTTTTGTGAGGTCTTTAACGTCGACCTAAAAAAAAGAATCCCGCTTAGTTTGAATCTTAAGAGTAAAATTCAAACTCTAAACGTGCAGAATTTACCCAAGATAAAGAGTAAGCTGTGATACCTAAGAATTCTATGGCTTTCTTTAGTAGATTGACCACTTTACTGAAAACACAGAAGAGCTACTAAAGTAGTATTCAGAACTCCAACTTTGCATGTCTAATGTCAAGGTAATGTTTTCTTGTCTCTAATAATTCTAAAAGCAATGGGTCATTTGTATATATTCTATTATGCTGTTTTGTTGGGTAAGTGACAATGCTGTATCCAGGGTGGGTGTTTAAAAAAAATGGGGGGAATTTTGACTCCTTGAAAATGGTGGTGGATTGAAATGAAAAGGGCACCCTTGGAATCAGCAATATCTAAAACTCCAACCATAGATATTGCTTCCTCCCCTCTCTCTCTTTTTGAAAAACAATTGCCATGAAAAGGTAAAAGGCGAATTATACACATAAAAGGAAAAGAAATATACTTATGAAAAATGGCAAGTCTAAAGAAAAAAAAGATGGGGATTATTATTAATGAAAATTTACAACCTAAAACCGAAAGTTATAATGAGGGATGAATCCAAAGTTAAGACGAGCCAGAAGTAAGGGTGGTGCTACCACCTCTCAAACTGCCCTTGTATTGTCTCTGGGGAGTAAACTTAAGAGAATATAGCAAAATATGTTGAGGGGATTGAGTCTTAACCTAAATATTCTCTTAAAGTCTAATGTTTTTGACAAATTTGTTGGTATTAGGGTGATTGTTATACAAGAACCGATCTTCATAATGATGATGTAAGTGTTAAAATTACCACATCATACTCTTGATGAAAATCCGCGTAGATACTGCACTGGATCATAAAATGTGACGATTCCACTGATGGTCATTCATTTGTGACAAATAGATAGGTAATAGTAAGAATTTAAGTAAGTTAATTAAATCGTGAACGAAACTTGGATTAAAATGAAGGTGAATATAAACGAACATCTAATGAACATTGTCTACAGTTTGACTTACTTGACTTGCTTGAGGTCTCCTGTCGGGAGCTGTTCGGGGTAGAGAGTGATGTCAGCCTCCTCCATCCGCTTTGGTACAGTGCGAGCGTTTGCGCTCTGCTTGGTCTGATGCTTGTCATCGCTAGGAAATCGAATAGTCTGTCGAACCATCGTTTCTGGGGTCGATCTTGCGGTCGCTTCTAACTGGTTTTCGTAGGATCAAAGTCAAAGATCGTCTTTGTGGGTAAGTGCAGGGCATTCCAAGTAGAAATCCAATCATAGTAAGGTACGCTCGCCTGGTTGGGTTGAAAACCGAGACTGTTTGATGAGCTGCAACAGCTTCTCGTTGGTCACGAATTCGAGTCAACTTTGACCTTTGATCCTTTTCAGACTCTTCGACTAGAATACATTGATGGTTGGGGTTGCGGCTGATGCATGCCATGTCTCAGTTTCGTGAAACATTACAGAACCGACCAAGGCGTTGAAAAATCCGCAGTTTAGGTGAACGAGTCAGGATATTGGACGACCATAATTTGAACTGTATAGCTACAGCTGTTTCTTTTCTTTCCTTTTTTTATAACAAGATAGCGGAATATCGCGGAAATCTATGACTTTAAACTTCTGAAACTAATATCTTCTGTGCTGCCTTTTCATTTAAAATAGAATCAAAGAGACTAAAATTCCTATGTAACTTTTGCACAACAACAAATAATAGCTACGATGTAATGTATTGCATTGTCTATTTGTATAGTAATTCAACTATCTTTATTAGAAATGATTAATTCCTTATTGTCTCTTAGCCTTTTTTTCTTTTTAAAATTTTCGAAGGTTGGTATATCCTACCATTTATCTTACTAAGTTAGTAAGCTTTTAGACGTCCTTGTAATTTTTTAATCTTCTGGCTTAGCCTTTCCTGAATAATTTTCCTAGACTCTAGTGTTTGCCTGCGAATGGGTAAAACTCCAAATTAAGTCGTGAGTCCTAACTGGACTAATCTATATCCGTAGATGCTCACTTTAAGCTATGTACGTTGTCAGCCTACAACTGACCAGTTAGGTTCTTTGAGCAGCTAGGCGGGCTTGCAAACTCATTGCTCGTTCTAACTGGTGGGTGTCAACATTTTTTGAAAAAAGTTGAAATCTTCAAACTGACTGTATGGCTTGGTTTTAACGAAATAAGCCATCCATCCCCAAGGAAAAAAGTCCTTAAAAGATTATGTAACGTAAATCTTTAACGTTACATTTATGGATACGAACGAAGAGTGGATAATACTAATCATAGATCAGTATGTTGAAAGTGTAAACAAAACACATACACACACATACAAAGCTTAACGTAAAAAACAGACATTAAACATTAGTAATGCTACAAGAATCCCGTAAAAACAAACACATCGCATTAGCTGCACGTGTTACCTAATCTTCCCGATTAACATCGAACCTGCAAATACCCATCACCCTAACCGTGTGATAAGATTTCGCTCCGATTATTACATGTGTAATGATTCGTATATTAGCATTACAAAAGATCTTTCAAATATTTATATGACGGGGTGGTTTCCCCAGGAAAGTAACTCATTAATCATTCTCGTTAACAGGAAAGTAACTCGTTAATTATTTTAACTGCTGAGAGGTAAGATCGTGTCTGAGAGCAGGAGCAGTGACCATTCTCCATATTATGTTTAAAAATGTAAATATTGTGCTCCTCGATATCCAAGAATGGATTGTGATGTTTTAATTATGGAATTTATTCATTTTTGTTTTTTCAAAGAATCCGTTGATAAACCCATCGAACATTGAACCATTTTTTTTACAGTCGAAAATCAGATTAATTTTTTTTAAAAGCCTAGAACACACAACTTGTTTTGTAGTAAAAGATTTGATGGCATTCATGATTTCATTTTTTAGGTTCAGCTATTGAAGCACCAGACATAATTTTTACCGGGGGTACAAATTTAACCCTAGTCCATTCAATGCCAAAATCTATTGTACCAGGTGTACCGACGAATGTACTTGTAGAGCTAACAGAACATAACTTCGTATTGCCATCAGGTCTTCCCGTCAATAGGGAACAATTCATGATTCTCCTACACCGTCTTGAAGGCATTTATATAAGAGGAAGTTATTTTGAGCCTATTCGGGAAGTTAGGTAAGTAAGCACATTTTATGTTTTGTTTCTACAAAAATTCTTAAAAACCAACATTGCCACATTTATCTCTACAATGACGGTAAAGTGTTTGAAATGAAAGATCAAGCTTTCATTTCTTCTTTGAAGAATGGTATCATTGTTGTTGTGTTTATGTGAAATCTTTGTTGGTATACCTTTTGTCACTAACTTGGGCTCAATTTTTTTCTCGCCTTTTTCTCATTCATCTGCGAAGTGATTTTGACCGGGACATTAAGCTTAATAAAGTTTATTCATTATTAAATAATTAAAAAATGACAATCCTAAGCAGCATGTATCAAAAACTACTAGAAATAATTATGGGGCTTTTATTATGACAGATAAGCCATTCTATCTTTTAAGTTAATTAATTAATTTATTATATAAATAATTATACATTTTAACAAAGGATAGACAGTTTTGTTTTGTTTTTACGGCTTTCTTTCACAGCTGAAACCTAAGGGAGGATCAGTGCTTCCTGCTTTCCCCCTAGGCCTGAAAGATGCTGCCGTGTAGAAGATTGTAGTCATCACTATTGCTTATCGAGTTTAGAGTTGGGAATCGTAATGCATTTTTGTACTGAAGCCTTATGCTTGGCTCTGATAAATTCCGGCATAACTTCGCATGCAAATCAAACGTGTTTTTTTCTTCTAATTAGGTTTCCTTAGGGAAACCTAATTAGAATTCTGTCTTATAAGAAATAAGAGTTATGGAATTCCTAAGCCAACTTCGATTAAAAATGAAAATAAATAATTTTCATCTATTGTAAAAATTCGTAGTTCGGAATTTTTATTTCCTAGAGATGGCAGTATGTGGTGCAGCTCAGTACGAAAACTGATTTGTGCTTCTAAATCTTGTTATCTGGTGGGAACCAAGAATCATTCTGAAGAACGCAATGGAAATACTCAATTGTAAGCTGCGCTATCTCACCACTCGACTGCCATGAAAGTCGAAAATCCAACTTTAATGGCATGAAATCATCTGCGACACTTTCGAACTTAACAAAGAAGATTGCGTTTCTGAATTTTATTGTGAAAATCACAGATTATGAATTTCGGACTCAACCCAACAGTTTAAATGCTTGGTTGTCACTTATACATTTTAAATATGCATAAAGATCATGCAAAATTCTTCCTTCCAATTTTCACATCCAGTGTGTTAGTATTTGAGAAGAGGTAATTTTTTTTTTCGCATGCCAAAAGCGATGGAGGTTGAAAAATTTCAACTGTTGTTCCTTAAGAAATGTGCAATATCTGCAATAAACATTTTGCAAATAATAAATTAAAAAATGTCAAATTAAAAAAAAAAAAATGAGTCGACACTTTACGTGATTTATATTCGGTTGGCATTTAGTTTCATTTAGAACCTAGCATGAATTGCAGAAATGCAGCAATCTTCATTCTTCAACATGATCAAAGCTGATTTTTTTCGCCTTTGATTATAAACGGCTTAGGAAATATTTCTTTAAAATAGGACGATTATAGCTTTTTTTGCTAGTAAATGTAAATAAACTAGATGGCATGCTATGTTGAATGCCTAAATCGCACAGCTTTGATACTAATACAGTTATGAAAACTCATATCTTGCCGATGAGAAGCTTTTGGTACAGAGCTCCGAACTTGGCGCTTCCTCCAAGCCCCGCGTACTACAACACCATAGGCGGGAACGCAATTGGCATCTAATTGGTATCTAAGCTGTGGATTGCTCCGACTTTTAGATTCAGACTGCCAGTTTCCTGTCTCCAGCCGGTAGCATCGCTACCGCGCACTTTGCCCCAAAAATAAATCGAGTTTTCATTGCTGTCTTGGTGTCTAAGCTGTGCTAAATCGGAACTAAACTTCAGTGTGAATGGTGTATCTCTTTTCATTAGCTTGAATAAATCCAAGTTCACATAGAAAAAGAAATCTGCTATAGTTACCATTTGTGAATCGCATCAGTAAGTTTACTTACCTTAATGATCACCTACAAGTGTTTCTTCTATAGCTGTTGTTGTTGTGTGGGTTAAAAATCTAGATGACAGTTTACATGGTGTTGTATGGGTTTATTACCTAAATTACCTTTAAAATAAGCGTTTAAACAGCTCTCTGTGATGCTCCAATCCTACAAAGGGTAGAGTGGGATAGTGGAGAAAAAACAGAACAAGGACACATCAATGCTACCCTTGCAAAAAGTGATCTTCCTTGTTGTTCAAGCCAGAGGATTTGAAGTCTCAGGGTTTTCGGCCATGGCGATTTAAACGGTGTATTTTTTCCGTTCCTATGTCATTTTTAGGAACTTCAGGTTACTTTTGAAATTATTTTGAATTTGTTTTGAAAATAACATTTTACTATTAAGACTAATTTAGACAATGGTTACCATTCCTGAGTAAGTAGAAATGCAATTTTTTTTAACTTGCCAGTTTTTTTTTATTAAACGTGTTTTTTAATTTTTGGTTACTATGGGCCGTGGTTCGTCCTTTACTAGGTTGCAGCTTCTGCTGCAACCATGACATATAATAATAAAAGATATTGAACTGTGCAAGCAGGTAAAGAGCGACTAATACGAATGTTGGCAACAATGCTATAATAGAGCATTTATAATAATAGACCTCAAAACACAGTGTTTGCTTGGAATGAAAATTACGCAAAAGAATAAGCACAAGGAACTTGCCAAAAAAATTTTGTGTGCACTCTATTATAAATTAATCAGTTTCTAGATGGTTTCTTATGTATAAGAAAGGCGGACCAAGAGTAACAGCTTGGATGAATCCTCCTACAAATTTCTCGCAATTTTTTTCATTTAACTTTCCTTTCTCTCCCACCCCCATGAAAAGTAATCACACCTTAGACTTTGCTTACAATTATAAAGATCATCCGTATACGAATGGGGACGGGGTTGTTTATTCCGACTTGATTTGAAGAACTGACGCTATGACTATTTGATGTCACTGTTACGACTATATTTGTTTTTAATTTATTTTCAAATTTTACATGACAATAAATACGATACATAAAAGTGGACTTTTTTTTCCAAGGTTTGCAAAAGTTAGACAAATTTAGACAAACTTAAACCGTTTTGATAGCATTTAATTTTATAGTCCATTTTAAACCATTTTGATCTCAAACTTGTCTAATGACAAGAATTCTTATCGTCAAATTTGTCTCATCTAAAAAGTAAAATGTTTAAAGGAGTGTAGTGTGTGATAGCCCAGAATGAATTTCGAAATTTTGTGTATGTCCTGTATCCTTGTTTCAGGATTACAAGGTTTTCCATGAACATAGCAACAGAAGACTACGAGCTAAACCTTGAACCAGCTTATAGTGTGGAAAAGTGCAATTGTCCAGTAAACTACCTGGGTCTGTCTTGTGAAGATTGTGCCCCTGGCTACTTTCGTGCTCAAACAGGTCCGTTTGGAGGGTTCTGCGTACCTTGTCAGTGCAATGGACATGCTGATACCTGCGATGTTGATACAGGAAAATGTTTCGTAAGTTTTACAGCAGTTTAGACCAAGTTGGGTCCAAGGGGCTCCATCGTGTTAGAGCTAAAAAAGAGCGCGTAAAAAATCTCAAAAGCTTGCTAGTACATGCATTTTTTCAAGGACTTCGTATCATTCTGTCATTATTTCAAATTTATGTACGATATTATAGTACAAAAGAAAGATAGTTAAGCTAACAATCAACTTTAATGATTGTCTCACTTCTAATTTAATGACATCGATTAAAGATTATATAAATGGCACGAGTAACTTATATAGAATTGTGTACGCTATCTTGTATCTCCTTTACGTTCGGATTCCATGGGGTTTTTTGTCGCCTCCATCTGCTTCAGCCTTTGATCCTTGCAAATATAGCCTTAAGATCAAAGGGCAATAGCCTTAGCCTTAGGATCTAAATAGCCTTAGCCGTATAGCCCTACCCGTATCTAAATAGCCCTACCGGTACGAGCCTTAGCTGTCTTATACCGGTCGCTTCACTCGCTACGGTCAACGGCTCAAGCCTTCGCCACGTGCACAAGGTAATTATGACGTCATTTTAAGCACAATTCCCTGTATTTTTTAAATTTTTTATCCATGATTTATATAAACTAACCAGTTTCAATTCTCACGGTTCGCACATCATTCTGTAAAAATTCCACAATAGGAGCTATAATGAAGGCACAGTAGGTTTTATGTAGTTGTTGCTGGTGTTTATAGTAATTCTATAGTATCGACGTAATATGGCCTCGAATCAACGTAGCGTTTTACATAAAAATTATGTGTTATGAACTTTCATCTTGGCATTTTCAGTAACTCAAAGATCTTATAATAACAAAATATTACGAAAATCGTATAAAAGTTCAAAATGCGGTATGTGGTCGTCAATTTATAAATCAAGGCACAAATTACAAAGAACAAAGGAATTTTATAGCTGATAATGATTCTAAATGTTATTTACAGACAGAAAAACGACAATTATTACAAGTTATCATTAGAATAAGAGGACATAAAATTTTCGTTTTTACCTGTGAGAAAAGGCGCGTCAAATTTCGAAATCTGCGCTATGAAAAAAACTTCTATGATGATAATCTTCTTTACACTGAGAGGTAGCTAATTATTACTAAATTAAAAAGAGTTTTTTTCAACTAAAGGGCAATATTCAACACTAAACGTGCAGAACTCAGGTAATAAGTCAGACTTAAACCAAGCAGAAATAACTATGAATGAAGCAATTACACGTGAAATATGCATAAACTTACGGTAAAAAAATACAGTAGCGGATCCAGGGGGGCTAGGGAAACCATGCTCTCCCCCAAGATTTTCTCGCGCCCTCATTTCTTGCTTCTTTTTTACTCTTTTTTTGAATAAATTCGTTAATTTGGTCAATTATCGGCACCTTTGTCACATTTGCCCCCCGTCCCCTAAGATTTTGCTAATTGGCACCCTTGTCAAATTGAGCCTCTCCCAAGATTTTGCTTTAAATCTACCCCTGAAAAAGCTAAGTTAGGCTTTAGAAATAAACAGAAACTACGACAAATAACTGTAAGACAGCCACCCTCGCAAAACCCCCATGGTCGATAGTGTCGTATGTTCTTGACTGAAATAATAGAGACTTCTCATAACAAACTGTATTTTTTATGAAGCCCTTTTAATATTAATTTTTTTTAAATGTAACTCCTCACAACAAATATTAATTTAATCTAATTTTTCCACTATAAAAATTGAAAGATTTTCATTGCATAAGATTATTAGTGGGAAAGGAAATAAAATCAACACTTTTTGCTATAAAGTAGGAAAGCATAAAAGAGAACAGAATATAGGATATCTTCAAAATTAGGCAAGTGATCTTATTAATTATCTGATTTTGCTATAAAACCTGACATCGGTGGGACTCAAACCCAGGATTTTCCTTTTATAAGTCAAATGTTATCAAACAGTTCGTGGTAACGAACTGTAGTAAGGAGCGACCCGGCTCAATAGTAACCAAAACTCTAAAAATTGAATTTTGATATCAATAGCTGCATCAAAAGAATCGCATTTTAATGCTGATTTTAAATATATAAGTTTCATCAAGTTTAGTCTTACCCATCAAAAGTTACGAGCCTGAGAAAATTTGCCTTATTTAGGAAAATAGGGAGAAACACCCCCTAAAAGTCGTAGGATCTTAACGAAAATGACACCATCAGATTCAGCGTATCAGAGAACCCTACTGTAAAAGTTTCAATCTCCTATCTACAAAAATGTGGAATTTTGAATTTTTTGCCAGAAGACAAATCACGGGTGTGTGTTTATTTGTTTGTTTTTTTTGTTTTTTTTTCCAGGGGACATCGTATCGACCAAGTGGTCCTAGAATGTCGCAAGAGGGCTCATTCTAACGGAAATGAAAAGTTCTAGTGCCCTTTTTCAGTGACCAAAAAAATTGGAGGGCATCTAGGCCCCCTCCCACGCTCATTTTTTCCCAAAGTCAACGGATCAAAATTTTGAGATAGCCATTTTGTTCAGCATAGTCGAAAACCATAATAACTATGTCTTTGGGGATGACTTACTCCCCCACAATCCCTGGGGGAGGGGCTGCAAGTTACAAGCTTTGACCAGTGTTTACATATAGTAATGGTTATTGGGAAGTGTACAGACGTTTTCAGGGGGATTTTATTTTGTTTGGGGGTGGGGCTGAGGAGAGGGGGCTATGTTGGAGGATCTTTCCTTGGAGGAATCTGTCATGGGGGAAGAAAAATTCAATGAAAAGGGCGCAGGATTCTCTAGCATTACTATAAGAAAACAATGAGAAATAAACATGAAAACGTTTTTTCAAATGAAAGGAAGAAGTAGCATTGAAACTTAAAACGAACAGAGATGATTACGCATATGAGGGGTTCTAAAAATACTTTAGCATAAAGAGCGAGGTATTTAG